>NW_024350326.1:349699-381518 GCF_902729225.1 Pteropus medius | reverse complement strand
CCCCCAACTCGGGCCCCACCCAAGCCACATCCAGGTCTGTCCTCACTTACTCAGATACCCCCTGCTGAGCAGCATCTACAGTCGCACTGGTGGCACCTGGTCTCGGTTTCTGGTGTGACCTTCTGAGGCAACTATAAGCCCAGCATCTGTGGGTTCTTTGCTGAATCTTACCAGGTGGCCCTGGAGGGACACAGTCTGGGGCTAAACTCAGCCTGCAGCTGAACCCCTCTCAGAACTCTGCCACTGGACACCTACTACACAAAGCCATGCTAATAACCGGGAGACTTAGGAGCTTTGCTTAGTACATAGAAACAGACACAGAAAGGCAGCCAAAATAGGAAGACAAAGAAGCAGAAACCATATGACAGAACAGAACAGAGATCCACGAATAATGGAGTTGAGCAATCTATCAGATGCAGAGTTCAAAACACTAGTTATAAAGATGCTCAGTGAACTTATGGGTAGTGTAGGTGAATTCAGCGAGAACTACAACAAACAGATAAAATAAATAAATAAAAATGGAAATGGAAGCTATAGAAGGGAACCAGTTAGATGTGAACACATTATCTGAGATGAAGAATACATCAGAAGGAATCAACAGAGTGGATAAAAATGAGTATCAAACCACCAATATAGAGGATATGAAAGCCAAGGACGCTCAATCAGAACGGCAAGAAAAAAGAAGCCAAGGCTATAATAATAATTTAAGGAGCCTGTGAGACACAATTAAATGTACCCCTGTGTCCTAGGGGTACCTGAAGGAAAACAGGACGATGAAGAGCTATTTGAAGAAATAATAATGGAAAACTTCCCTCATCTGGTGAAGGAAATAGACATACAACCCCAGGGAGCTCAGAGAGTCCCAAGAAAGAGGACCCCAAAGAGGGCCACGGTAAGACACATTGTAATTAAATTCCAAAGATCAAGTACAAAGAGAGGATCTTAAAAGCAGCAAGAGAAAAGCAGTTAGTGACCTACAAGGGAACACTCATAAGACTGGCAGCTGACTTCTCAAAAGAAACTCTGCAGAACAGAAGGGCTTGCCACAAAATATTCGATGTGATGAAAACCCAGCATCTGCAAGCAAGAATACTTCATCCGGCAAAGCTATCATTTAAAGTCAAAAGACAGATAAAGAGCTTCTCGGACAAAAATAAGCTAAAGGAATTTATCACCACCAAGGCAGTATTACAAGATATGCTGGAGGGACTTCTTTGAGAAGAAAAAACGTATATCAAAAACAGGAATAAAGAATGATGATAACTCCATTCCTATCAATAAGTACCTCAAATGGAAAAGAATTAAGTGCTCCAACCAAAAGATAAAGTGGTTGAATGGATCAGAAAACAAGACTCCTACATATGCTGCCTACAAGAGACTCATCTCAAATTAAAGACGCGCACAAACCAAAGGGAAGGGATGGAAAATGATAGTGCCTTGGTGGACCTAGAGGGTACCGCGCTGAATGAAATGGGCTGGTAGAGAAAGACAAATATCTCATAATTTCACATATATGTGGAACCTAAAGAACAAAATAAACAATAACAACAAAACGGAAACAAATGTATAGATACAGAGAATATTTTAAGGGCTACTAGATGAGAAAGATGTTCTGGAGGATGGCCAAAAAAGGCAAAGGGATTAAGAAGTACAAATCTATAGTTACAAAATAGATACAGAGATATAAAGTGTAGTATAAGGAAAATAGTTAATAATGCTGTAATAAGTATGTAAGGGGGAAATGGGGTACAAGATTTAGTGGGGTGACCACTTCGTGAGTTACATAGATTTCTAAACACTATGCCTTACACTATGCCAGCTATAATTGAAAATAAACCCATTGAATGGTATAATGTAAATAGCAGCAACTAATTATCTTCTATATTTCAATAAAGCCAGAAAAAGGAAAAAGAAAAAAATTCCCACTGCTGAAATACATAGTGTGGCTTCTAGGTTTGGGATTGGCCCTTGACCGATTCTATCTCAAGAGACGAGGAAAAAATGAGCACTGGGGGATTTCAAAACCCTTCATGATAAAACTCACAGCCAACTAAAAGTAAAGGATATTTCCCTCGCAGGATAACGGGTGTCTTCAGCAAACATCACACCTAACGCAGCAGCATCAGGTACTGGTCTCGACCGGAAATAACAGTAAGTAAAAGGTCTGAAAATTGAAAAAAAAAAAAACAAAATGGTATTCTTTTCATAAATGATTGTATACATAGAAAAATCCAAAAATATATACAAATCCACTTGGCGGCTTCATAAGCTTCATTGCTGGAGGCAAAATCAAATTACAAAAATCACCTGCATTTCTATGTCACAGTAATAAACAAAAAAGAGGATGTTATAAAAGATGCCATTGACAATAGTATCAAAAATTTTGATTTTCCTGGAATATATTTAGAGATGTATATATAAAATAGAATACGTACTTCCTCAACGGAGGAAATTAGAAATCTATATTGAAGGACTTTAAAGATGTAAAGAAATTGAAAAATATGCGTTTTAATGGGTTGGAAAACACTACTGTACATTTATCAAGTCTATCCTAATTAATCTGCAGAATTAAAGCAATGCATCACCCAATCTCCCAAATGATTTGTAGAACTCGATACCTCAATTGTAAAATCTGTATTGAAGTAGAAATTTCAAAGGATAGCTACGCCGATCGTGAAGACGAACAATGTGTGCGGACTGGCTCTGTAAGACATTGAGATATATGACGACTACAGGAAATAAGATGGGATTGACACAGGGCAGACCACGAGAATGGAATATGGCACCTAGAAATACGGCACACCTCAACCACAGGAAACACGATCCGTGATAGAGGAAGTGATACGAACAAGTAACAAAAAGATAGACCTTTCAATAACGTGTGTGGGCCACTAGGGATCTCGATGAAATAGCAGCCCTGGCTCAGACGATGCACGAAAATCAAGGATTATTGTTTTATGAAGACAAACAATAGAGGTGTTAGGAGATCATAGAGCACGAGATCTCCGTGAACTTAAGGCAGGGAAGGTGTTCTGAACAAGACGTAGGGTAGCACTATTTATAAAGAGAACACAGAAAATAGTGTCTGTGCTAAAATTAAGGACGCTTTATAGAAGACGCCAGAAAAGAGTTCTAAATCATCAGCCTCCAAGTCAGAGAAGACATTTACAACACAAAGGAGCATCAACGTGTCAGTCTCCAGAAGAATTTCTACCAACACTAAGAAAAAGAAAATAAAGGAAAACAGGCTCACCGGAGCAGGCGCCTCTGAAAAGACAGCATCCGACAAGCCAGTGAACAAAGGAAAAGCTGCTCCACAGCCTTAGAGACCAGGACGGTGCACATTAAAACCATAATGAGATCCTATTCCATTCGCTCCAAGCTGGCAAATATGCAAGTGTCTGAAAACACGGTGTTAGAGAAAGTGCGGAGCAGTCGTTGTTGAAATCGACCCCAGTCAAGTGCTTCAGAGGAAGAAAAGCATTGTCGAAGAAACGGACGTGGGATTCCAGCACAGCCCAGCAACCCCACTCCTAGACTTACGTTCCGGAGCAGTGCCGTCCACTCCGGTGACCAATCACGTGTGGCAGTTGACCCCTTGACAGGTGACCACAGGATGTGTGCTGTGACGGGCTATAAGATGGGCTGCCAGGGTCAAACACGCACCAGGATTTGAAGACCTCCTGCAAGCAAAGGAATGTCAACTCTCTGTGTTAGTGTCCTCGGGCCAATTAAAGGGGGCTGGGGGCCATTTCTCCCTCACCGCCAATAAAGAATTCAACTCAGTCATGGCACTCTACCTAGAGATGGCAGCAGAGTCCACAGGTTAAGGGTCAGGTCCTAAACCTGACCCTCCTGCACCCAACCACTTCAAACGCCAGCCACAAATCCAGGTTGTCACCTGTGCTTCTGGCCATACACCAGAGGTTCCCGAGACGTCATCCCCATGGTGTAGGTTTGCCGGAGCGGCTCACAGAACTCAAGAGATGATGTGACTTACTAGGCCACTGGTTTAACTTAAAAAGATATAATTCAGGAACACCCGATGGAAGACATGTTTAGGGCCAGGTGGGGGGCGGGGCGTGGGGCTTCCATGGCCTCTCCAAGGTCATCACTCTCCTAACACCTCCACGTGTCCGCCAACCCAGAAGCCCTCCGAACCCTGCCCTTCTGGGTTTTTGTGGAAGCTCCCTTACATAGTCAGGATTCGAGAAATCAATAGACACTTGGTGATCGAGTCGACCCCAGTTCCTCCTCCCACTCCTGGTTTCCTCTGGCCTCCCTCCCAGCTGACAGGAGAGCAGCTCTCAGGCTAGAGGTTCCAGGTGTTCCCCAAGATGACCTCATTCCCCTAAGCCCACGACCCGTCCTGTCTGCCAGGAGGGAGGAACAGATGGGGTGTGTGACAGGAGGGGAAGCTGCAACCGGAAGCCACAAGGTATAGGCAGAAGGGCAGAAAATTAATTTCCCCACACCCTGGACCAGACAAGATGGGCCCAAGGGCAGAAAAGCTGGGCTGGCTCGCCTCGGGGGCACAATGCCCATCTTAATAAAAGTGAAATAAGGCATACTAAGGATTTGAGAGAAGCGACCATTTTCATATTCAAGGGCTACTGAGTTCATCTCAAACAGAGGTGTGTGTGTGTGTTTCCCCAAACTGATGATAATGTTTTGTTGTTGTTGGAGTGAAATTTAAATGCCGTAAAATGACTAATGATCATCTTGGATGTGTAAACTTTTGGAGCCTTTTATCACGACGCTTGCCCCATCATTTCCTCTACACCTGGCCGACCGCACACCTTTACCGTACCTGCCTTGCCTCGTAGACGTCCGATTTGGGAGTTCCTGGAAGGATGAATGATCGCACTGATGCACCAAACAACGCTACAGGACAAAGGGTGCCTCTTTAATTCGACTTCTCAGTCAAGGTCCAGCTCACCCAAAGCCTGGATGGAAACGAAAGCCATGACCACCCTCTGCTGGTCAAGGAGCAATTAATCTAAGGAGAGGACTGAATTCACTGCTCAGGGTCATTACAGGTTGGGCCCAGAACCATGAGCTAGATCGCAGCCTGTCTCAGAATCCCAGGGGTGGGACAATGTGTAGAGCTTGAGGAAATGCAGGCGCCCTGTCCCCTTTTCCTAGAGGAAAGGGGTAGCAGGCAACTCCAGCTCGACTCCCTGCGTGAACACTACACCCTCATCCCTTTTACACAGTCCACCTAACAGCATTTGCAAAAGACAGTAAGAAAAATTTTAAAGCAGCCAGATACTTTTTACAACACAAATAGCCCACTTCCACAGAGTGACGATAACGACCGAGGTGACATCTCACAAGAAACCATAAGTCAGAAGACAATGGAGTGGTATCTTTCAAGGGATTTTAAAAACCCGTTCACAGCCAGAATTCCACGCCCAGACAAAACACAAATAAAAATTAAATTGAAATAATATTTCAGGATAAAATAAGCAAGGGGACTTGAATTCCGGTAGACTTATATTATACAAACACCGAAGCAAATTCTTCTGGCTGAAGGAAAACGGTGGCTTTTTTGAACGTATTTAATAATGGCAAAATATATAGAACATACCATTTACCGTCTTTACCATTGTCAAGTATACGGCTCAATAGTGTTAAGAACAGTCCCATTGTTGTGTGACAGCCCCAGAATGTTTTCTTCTTGTAAAACTGAAACTCTACCCATTAAACAACCACTTCTTATCCGGCCCCTCCCCCAGGAACCCATCATTCTACTTTTAATTTCTATGAATCGACTACCTTGGATACTTCCTGAAAGTGGTATCAGTTTTTGTACTTTGTGACCAGCTTATTTCACGAAGTCCTCAAGGCTGAAACAGGACTTCCTTTCTTTTTATGACTGAATAATATTCTGTTGCATGTGCTATACACTGAACTTTCGGGGGGTGTCAGGGGTAAAATGCTATAGACCGAATATTTATGCCCTTCAAATAAATATGTTGAAATCTTAACCCCCGAGGGGATGGTATTAGCAGATGGGGCCTCCGAGAAGCCTGAGAGCTTCCTCTCCCTTTCCACCATGAGAAAACACAACGGGAAGGAGGCCACGTGCCACGCGAACTCAGTCATGAATCTGACCACGCTGGCACCCTGACCTTGGACTTCCAGCCTCCGGAACTGTGAGCAATACATTTCCGCTACTTAGAAGCCACTCGATCTATGGTATTTTATGCAGACATCCTGAACGGACTAAGACAGAGCACACTTTGTTCATCCATGTATCCCTCATGGCCTCTTGGGTTGCTTCCAACTCCTGACCATTGTGAATAAAGCTGCTATAAACAGGGGTGTGCGAATCTCTCTCGGGATCTTACTTCCAGTTCTTTTGGATATGTACCCAGAAGTGGGATTGTTAGGTCATGCGGTAGTTTCGTTTTTTATTTTCTGAGAAGCTGCCAGATGTTTTCTCTAGCAGGTGCGCCATTTTACAATCCCACAAAATGTTCACATTGGTTCCATGTGTTCCACATCCTCACCGGCACTTGTTATTTTCTGTTGTTTGGGTTTTTATTGTAACCACCCTAAAGGGTGTGAGGTGATATCTCAGCATGGTTTTCATTTGCATTTCTCTAAGGATCACTGATGTCGAGTATCCTTTTTATTATGTCCGTTGGCCATCGTTATATCATCTTTGGAGAAATATCGATTCGAGTCCTTTGACCATTGTTAAATTGGGGTTATTTGGTTTTTTTATGTTCACTTGTACTTCTTTATATTTTCTGGATATTAACACCTTGTTGGATACATTTTTTCTACCATTCGGTAGGTTTCCCTGGCAATCTGTTGATTCTGTCCTTCCGTGCACAGAAACTTTTGAGTTTCATGTAGTCTCATCTATTTTTGCTTTCGTTGTCTGTCCTTTTCGTGTAAATGTCCAGAAAATTATTGCCAAATCTAATTTCATAAGGCTTTCCCCCCACCCCCGCCCGTATTCTCTTAAAAGAGTTTTATAGTTTTTGGTCTTATGTTTAGGTCTTTAATACATTTTGAGTTGTTTTGTATAAAGGAAAATGGTTTTGTGATGGAAACCTAGAACTGAATAAAAGAATCGTAACTGTGAGGGTAATTTTCCAAAACATTTATTGTTTAAATGCTGTATGTTCCCGCATGTGAAATTTAAAATAGATGACCTCAAAAGAAACAGAGAGTAGAATGGTGGCTCCCAGGGACACAGAGAGATGGTCGTCAAGGGTTCATTCTTCCAGTTGTGAGATGAATAAGTTCTGGGATCCGGTCTGACGTACAGCATGGTGACGATATTTAACACTGTTTTATCATATACTTGAACGTTGTAAAGAGAGTAGCTCTCTAATGTTATAAGCATAAAGTGATAATTATGCGAGAGGGTAGAAGTGTTAACTAACCTGATTGTGTCGTTTCACAATATATATGTATAACAAATCATCGCATCTTATACCTTCCGTTTACATGTTTATGTATCAATATCTCAATAAATCTGGGGAAAACTCGCTTAATTATAAGGTTCGGTGAAGTTTATCACATTAACGGATATAAGATATATGACAATAATTATACAAATGGTGAGAGGAAGGTATATGTACCTGAAGTATTGAAATTTTTTCCATTATTCAAGAATAGATAAAAATGCCAATGGAAGAACAATTGCAATATATCAAGGATGTATATTTTAATAACTAGGCAACTACGAAAAGTAATAAAAATTGCTTAAACAAAAGTGAATAGAGAACAATGGATTAATAGAAGACATGAGATTAATCCAAAACAAACCAAAAAAGTTTAAGTAAAAAAAAAAAGAAAGAAAGAAAAAGAAACAGGACCGATCGACTACAACTAGAAATAGAATTGACTCACATCCAATTATATCACTAATTAGATTATCAGTAATAAGACAAAACAATCCAAACAATATAGATTGCCAGACTCGATTTTCAGAAAGAACATGAGCCATTTGAGAGACATTCTTTAACCATGAGAACACAAAGTGATCGAAAACGAAATAATGGAAAAGGAAATGACATGCAGACGGGAACCTAAAATACTTATCACGATATCCGTGAGAAGTATGTCTAAAGAGAAAGTTCAGTTCAGCAAGAATATATAACAAGTCTAAATTTATATACACCTAATAACAGTTTCAGAATATACAAAATACAAGTTGATGGACCTATCTCCCTCAGTTATTAGTAGAACAGGCAAAAAATAAAATAAAATCAGTTATGGATAGGAAAGATTTGAACACAATAAGGCAACTTGACCTAACTTAGAGATATAAAACACCACGCCCAAGACTGCAAAATAGACATTTTTTTCTCACAAAAGTAGACGGCAGGGATAACAAAGGTAAAGCAGAAGGCCATAAAATTGAAACAGAAAAGCTGTTTGAAAACAACGAATGCATATTCTTGTACTTTAAAAATATCAATCAAGGAGATAAACGCCTAACGAGATTTACAAGATCGGATGAGAAGATGCAAATGATCAATATGGTGAGGAAAGAGGTGACATCACTACCTACCCAACATGCAGTGAAAGGGCAGTAAGGCACCTCCATGCACAGATGTAACAACTGAGATAAATGCAGCAATTTCAGGAAAACCACCAACTACAGTCTGTTTCTTCTAAAGATAAATATAAACTTACCATATGGCCCAGTCGTCTCACTCCTAGGAAGATTCGTACATGAGTGTTTGTAGCGGCATTACTCACAGCCATCAAAAAAATGAAACGACCCAAACGTCCTTCGTGGGTAAGTGGATAAAGAAACGTGGTGCTTCTACACAACGGAACACTACTTGGCGATACAAAGAAATGAACTATTGTCAATCTCAAAGGCTGTGCTGAGTGAAAGAAGTCGGTCTCAAAAAGTTACTCAGCGCGTGACTCCATTTATATGACATTCTCAAAGAGCTGGAACTCTTGGTTACGCAGGACACATGGATGGTTGCCGGGGGTTAGTGCTCGTTGGAACGTGTAACCAAGGTAGAGAACAAGGGAATATTTGGCACAATGGAATTATTCTGTATTCTAATTTTGGTGCTGTTGATTAAACAAATCCTCGAGAAGGAGGGAGACTCAGTCAGGATCTCGGCCCTGTTCTCTGGGCATCTCCACACCTGCAGAACCAGCACAGCCTCAGCTCAGAGTCTGCTGGCCGCTGTAACTGTAACTCCAGGCAGGCCGGGACAGCTCAGCCCCACCTGGAACCCAGGGGCCAAGAGCCAGACTTCTCTGGAGAGGGCGGACCTGCTCACCTGGTGTAGTAGATCCAGGTGAGGCCATAGGTGAGGAGGAAGCCAGCCCCCATGAGGGACCCTCTGATCACGGTGAGGACCACGGGCCAGGAGCCCTGCTGCTCCTCAGGCTCGCATCTGCAGGGAGTGGGGCTTCCTGGGGAAGAGCAGAGGCTGGTGAAGTCGTGTCCCCAGGGACCAGTCCCTCCCATGGCCCCAACACTGACCTGGGTGCCCTCCCCAGCACCTGTCCTGCAACTCACTCTGCACAGAGAGGCTGAGGGAAGTGTTTTGGGAGCCCAGCGGGTGCTGAGCCCAGCAGGTGAACTTCCCTCCGTCTGCAGCCCCTACATGGGGCAGCTCCAGGACCCCTGGTGCGGAGGGCTGGGAGGGGCTCAGGGCTTTTCCGTCCTGGGACCAGCTCAGTGTGGCAGGGGGGTTGCTGTCAGCCTCGCAGACCAGGCACAGGAACTGGCCTTCCGGGACAAGCAGTGGCAAGTGGCTGCTCACGGTCTTCAGGGCTGGGTGGGAGGGACACGGCAGGTGGGTTAAGGAGCAGTGACCCTGGCGGTCAGGTCAGGCTACCAGAAGGAAGGGGGCTGAGCTGAGGTGGGACGGTTGAGAATCTGCGGGCAGCTCGGGTGATGTGCCAGGAACTGAGTGAGGGGAAGTGCGCCCACATCCGCAAACTGGCGGGGTTACCAGGAGCACCGAAGACTCGATGATGGTGGGAGAGAAGGCAGGGTCAGAAATCTGGGGGCCTTGGGCACCAGGCTGAGGGCATCGGCGTTTGCTCAGGGAATTCCTGGAAAGCAGGAGTTGACTCTTACTAGGGGAGACACACAGTCATCACCGATCTAGAAAATCCTCCTGGGACCAAATGCGGCTGGATGGGAGGGATTGGGCAGGAGGCAGGGAGGCCAGAGGGGAGGCTGAGGCCATGGACCAGGCTTGGGGCAAGCCTGCAGCTGGGACACGATTCAATGGGGAATGGAAATGTGGACTTTCCGACACTTGCTGCCTCATGTGGTGCAGCCTGGGAGAAAGGAAGCCTCCGAGATTGATGTGCAGACGACGCCCGGCCCAAGCAGAGGGAGGGGGCTGCGCAGTTGAGAGACACTGGGAGAGGAAGCCACGTGTGCAAGTCCGTGGTAGGCATCGGGGTGGGGTCAGCACAGGGACGGGATCACTGACAGAGACAAAGGAGGGGGGAGCACACCCACGAAAGTGGAGAGGTTCAAATGGGGTCCCGGTGGAGCTATGGGAGTGGGAACACTGAAGGCTCCTGGAGGAGATGATCAGGTCGAGATGAAGGAGGGCGCTTATCAGAAGAGGGCAGACAGGAATTCCAGAAAAGGGAGCAGACCCTGGAGCTGTCAACATCGCAGACACAGAAAGCGATGGTAGCTGCCAGGGGCTGGGTCTGGAGAGAGGGAAGGTGAGGTTGCTGTCTGATGGCCTCAGAGTTTCAGTTCCGCAAGATGGAAGGAACCCTGCCCGGGGCTCCGCAGCTCTGCAAACGTGTGAACCCGCCCTGCTGTCCCCTTAAACCTGGCGAAGCCAGTACATTGCATGTATGTGTGACTTCCCGCCAGGAAAAATAAACTGGGAAACTAGAGGAAAGGACAGGGAGCAGCGAGGGGCAATCTGGAACTGTCATGTTGGACGCTGATGAGAGGGTGCTGCGGGGTGAGTGGGGAGCGTCTCCCCGATCCCTGCGCTGGCAGGTGCCCCGCTCCCCTCACAGCCCCAGAGAAGAGGAGACCTTTCCCACCTGTGCAGTTTCCCTGGGAGAAGCGGACGGTCAACGCTGGGGCATCTGGGAAGGAAAGATGTGGTGAGACCGCGGGCTGTGGCCCTTGGCCTAGGAGCCCCCTAAGGGGAAGGGATGAGACTTGCTTCCCCAGTCTCCTCCAGGAAAGGGGTCCCTGGTCTGGAGCCCTATTCTGGCCCCTGGGGACCAGCCATCCCTCCAAACTCACAGGAGACATTGAGCCTGACGGTTCTCTCTGTGATCACCCGATTTCCTTGGCGTTTGATCTGACAGGTGAGATCGGTGCCGTGGTCCGTGGGCTTTGGGGTGAGGGTGAGCACGGAGGAGTTGCTGAGGCTCTGGGGCTTCACAGAGTCTAGAGCGGCCCCAGCCCAGGAGAAGCTGAGACTCCCGCCTCCACAGTACCCTGGCAGGCTGCAGGTCAGGCGCGTGGGGCGGCCAGACTCCAGGCCCTCTGGTATGCGGATGTCTGGCTTCTCTGTCAGGACTGAGGAGCAGACAGGGAGGTGCCTGGGCCCCAGGGGGCGGAGACCCATGCCTCAGGGCCCGAGTTCACCCCAGGTCCCGCGTCTCTTCCCACCATCCCAGCCCCAAGTCCTGGACAACGGCTGTTCCAGTGTCCCGTCCCTGTTCTGACACGGGGTCCCACATTCCAGGTCCTCTCCTGGGCCCCTGTCGTACCTGTCACCTGCAAATCCAGCATCTTATCCTGGTAATTATGGTTCATGTATCCTTTCTCCACTCGGAAGTAGTAGTTTCCTGTGTCACTCCTCCTGGCGTGTCTGATGCCCAGAGAACAGTCGTTGGTCATGGGGTTCCCAAGGAGGCGGAATCGGCCCTCGGTCTCCACAGATACTACTCTGTTTGGGTTGTTCGTGGCCACAAGATTGTCGCGGCGTGCACCATACCAGTACACGTAGAGTTCGGCAGGGGGATGCCACACACTCCAGGAGTAGGAGAAGGAGCAGGGCAAGAAGACACACAGACCCTCCTGCACTCTCACTGACTTCTGCACTCGGAGCTCGAACCCGGAATTGTCCTGAAGGGACCCTGTGGGGACACAGAGGCTCAGCTGCAGCTCCGGCCCCTCCCCCGTCCGTGCCCGGGCCTCCCCCTCGCCCCACTCACCTCCCCACAGCAGGGGCAGCAGCAGCAGGGGCACCATGTCTGCGTCTGACAGGGCAGAGCCTGAGTCTAGGTCCTTGTGTCAAGGAAGGAAACGTGCAGAGTGTGTGCTGGGGCCGAGGACTCCCGGACAGGAAGCAAAGGCTGAGAGAGCTGTGGCCACGCCTGGAAGGGGAACTTGGGCTTCACAGCCATGGGAGTGATTTGGGAAATAAGACACATCATTTTGCAAATGCGTACCCCGAACTAGTGAGGCAGCAAAAGGCTTGTCTAGGACTATAAGGCCCCTTTGCTGCAGCCCTTTCGTCTATACCAAGTCTACACGGGGGAGGGAACACCACCTGGCCAGCTCCCTGGGGATCAGAGCCTCTAGGCCCTCAGAGAGGCCAAGACCAAATCCATTATCACATCATGGGGGCCGCGCTGAGAGGAGTCCAGCGGCGTGTCCAGGTGGCAGACGTCTGCCCCTCTGTCTGGAGAGAAGTTAGGCTCTCAGGGACAAACACATCAGGTGCCTTGTGATCCCCAGCAGTGATGCTGGAGTCTCCTGACCTTTTGCAGTCGGGTCCCAATTCTCATCTCTCATCCCAGGTGGCCTCAGACTCTGGCCCTGGCACTGATGCCCAGAAGAGGCCTGAGAGCCGGCCGTTTGGAGTGTGGAAGTTGAGGGCATGGAGTGACCAGGTCGGAAGCCAGGCACCTACCTACCAGCACCTCACCTATCACCTGTTCCACTTTACCAAAGCTATTTAGCCTCTCTGTGCCTCAGTTTGCTCATCTAAAAAATAGGGACCCTACTAGAAATGCTGCGTGAGGTTTGAAGGAGTTCATAAGCGTCAAAAGCGCAGGGGACAGTGCCTGGTACTGAGTAATCGCTCATTCAACTAATACTTCATGAACACCTGCTATGTGCCAGGCTTTGCTTTAGGGGCTGGAGATGTAGCAAAGGGCAAGTTCTTGGGGTGGAAAAAGTGAGTGAAAAACTCTAATTGGAGAGGTAGAAAAAATGGCGTAGGTGAGAGAGGCTTTGTTCGTCTCTCTTGGGACCACATCAAAGTTGTGACAGAAACACAGAGCAAATAGCAAGGAAAGTTGCCTAGGATTTAGATAGACAGAAGCCCTACAACCACAGCGAGAAATAAGAAACAGCCTGTTGACGCCTCTTAAAGGGGCCGCGACCGCAAGCAGACTTGAGTGGTGATGGACTGCTTGCTCTGAGCACCAGCACCAGGTTGGCTGCTGGTCGGTGGGGAGGGCATCAGGGACTTACAGGGGGACACTAAATTGTCAGACCTAGGGCCAGAGGTGAGGCTCTCTCCCAGGAAGAAGTGCTGGCGATATCCATCGTTCCCTCCCCGCTCCCAGTGCGCAGACGCAGCATTGCCTTAGCTGAGACATCATCAAACTGGGTAACAGAGGTCGCTCCACCCAGAGAATTCCCTGAATCCCCAACTCCCCCAACTCCCCCAACTCGCGGCTCCACCCAAGCCACATATAGGTATATCCTCGGTGAGTCAGGTGCTCCTTGCTGAGCAGCACCTAGACTCACACTGGAGGCAGCTGGCCTCAGTTTCTGGTGTGGCCTTTTGAGGCAACTATAAGCACAGCATCTGTGGACTGCTTGCTGAATCTTACCAGGTGGTCCCGGAGGGACTCAGGCTGGAGCTAAACTTGAACCCCTCTCAGGACTGTGCCACTGGACACCTACTACACATAGCTGTGTTATAAAGATGCTCGGTGGGTCCCTCTCACTCTCTGCCTCTGAGAGGAGACCGCACTCTGTCTGTGGAGTGTTACCCCTTTTCTAATAAACTTTCTTTCTGACTCTTAAAAAAAAAAGAAGGAAGATGCTCAGTGAACTTAGTGGAAGTACAGACGAATTCAGTGAGAACTTTAACAAAGAGATTTAAAAAAACATAAAAATGGAAATGGAAGTTATCGAAGGGAACCGGTCAGAAATGAAGAACACATCTGAGACGAAGAGTATAATGGATGGAATCAACAGAGTGAATAAAAAAGAGGACTGAACCACTGAAGATGAGGAAGCCAAGGACACTCAATCAGAACGGCAAGAAAAAAGAAGTTAAGGCTATAATAATAATTTAAGGAGCCTGTGGGACACAATGAAATGTAAAGATATCTGTGACACAGGGGTCCCTGAAGGAAAACAGGATGTTGAAGAGCTATTTGAAGAAATAATGATGGGAAACTTTCCTAACCTGATGAAGAAAATAGACGTACAACCCCAGGAAGCTCAGAGAGTCCCAAGAAAGAGGAACCCAAAGAGGCCCACAGCAAGACACATCATAATTAAAATGTCAAAGGTTAAATACGAAGAGAATCTTAAAAGCAGCAAGAGAAAAGCAGTTAGTGACCTACAAGGGAGCATCCATAAGACTGTCAGCTGATTTCTCAAAAGAAACTCTGCAGGACAGAAGGGCTTGCCACAAAATATTCGATGTGATGAAACCCAGGATCTGCAAGCAAGAATACTCTATCCGGCAAAGCTACCATTTAAAGTCGAAAGATAGAGAAAGAGCTTCTCGGACAAAAATAAGCTAAAGGAATTTATCACCGAGCCAGTATTACAGGAAATGTTGGAGGGACTTCTTTAAGAAGAAAACACATGTATCAAAAACAGGAATAAAGGAATGTGGTAATAACTACATTTCTATCAGCAAATACCTCAAATGGAAAAGAATTAAGTGCTCCAACCAAAAGACAGAGTGGCTGAATGGATAAGCAAACAAGACCCGTATATATGCTGCCTACGAGAGACTCACCTCAGATTAGAAGACACACAGACTGAAAGGAAGGGGATAAAAAAAGATATTGCCCTGATGGACCTAGAGGGTATTGTGCTGAATGAGATGGGTCGGATAGAGAAAGACAAATATCTCATGATTTCATACATGTGGAATCTAAAGAATAAAATAAAAAGAATAAAATAAGCAACAAGAACAACGAAGCGGAAATAAACTCATAGATACAGAGAATATTTTGAGGGCTACTAGATGGGAGGCGGGGTCAAAGGGGACAGCAAAGGAAAAAGGCAAAGGGATTAAGATAAATAAATAAAAACTGTAGTCAGAGGACACATATTCAAGAAGAAAATTTAAAAACATGGTCTCTTGGAGAATGACATTTTTTGAGCAAAAGACTAAGAACAGGAAAACAGAAGAGGAATAGTTGAGGACTGCTGGAATTTTAAAAAACATGGCTGGACCGGACACCCTCAGGGCCCAGTATGTAACAAGAGTCTAACTGAGAACAAAGCCGACAGGGGAAGGAAGAGCTGTAGAGTTAGCAAATAAAGTAAGAGGATGTTGGGGACATTGACCAAGCTCAGGAACTCTCTGTGCCTGAAGCCAGTGTCCTCGAGAACTTCTCAATCTGAGCTGACACTTTGCTTTTGTTGTGTTTCATCTTCTCCAACCCAAGCTAGAAAGACCTCGTGTGGGTCTCACACAACCTCTCCCCTAACAACGCGTCCGCGCCCCGTCACCTTCTCTGCCTCGGCCCCTGAAACTGCCAAAAAACCTCCCCGTGAAACATGACTTCGGTTTCAGAATTCACAACTTTTCCGCAGACTTCTGTTGGCTTTGCTCTTGGGAAGCCTCTCGCCATATATTGCTGCGCTGCCCACCATGTAATATCATCTCCCTCCTCCCAAATCGAATCCAGGCACCGTTCGTCAAAAGCACTTGCCGAGCTGTCTGCTTTACTCTTTACACTCGTCTGCTTTACTCATGTACCATAACTGCCTCGTCCTTATAAGGATTTGGTTGGGGGCTCCCCACATGTACTAAACAAAAATCTACGGGCTGTAGCGTGTCCCTCTCTAACTGGTCTTAGAGGAAACTCACCTTGAGAAAGGGAAAGAAACTAAAGGGCAAGGGCTCCCCCTGCCGGACTTGGAGAGCTTAGCATTTTTGACATATTTCAGTCGTTAAGCTACCCACGTTCCCAAAATGTACCCGTGTAAGGCCTAGCCTCCAACAAAACTGTACGAAAGAAAGAAAACTAAAAATGACATTGCAGGAGACCTCTGGTTTCATCTGGGACGTGCAGATTGCTTGGAATAGCACTCTCATTCTTACAAGAAAAAGCTGAATAAACGGGGAATCAATTCTTTTTCTCAGACCCATCAAAGAACTAAGATCACAGAGCAAGCCACCACCCCAAAATCTAGGGAGACTGGAAAATGCAGAATGTTAACCAAGGTCTTTTCCCTTGGCATCTCTGATGCCCAGAGAACAGTCGTTGGTCATGGGGTTCCCAAGGAGGCGGAATCGGCCCTCGGTCACTTGCACGGTAAGTTTGACCATGAGGGGGAGGCTGAATGCAGATTACCAGGAGATTGAGAAACTCCTCTGGGTCTCCGTCTTCGGGGTCCCCACACTTCTGTGCATCTTACCTCCAGGAACCCCACCAGGTTTGCACAGGGAAGAGCCCCTCATAACTCTGGCAGGGTTAGGGATGAGTAATCATTGTGAAATTAGCATAGGACATTTCCCATAACATAAGCCTGCTCTCCAGGGAATCCCTGTACCATAGCCGGTTCCCATCTTGAGGGAGGCATTTCTCTAAATCCAGCACAGTCTAGCCTTCCTGTCTCACCTAAGAGGGGTGGAGAGAAGCTGAAGGTCACGTGCAAGAGCCACACCCCAAAGACACAGGCCCACTTGTGTGGGTCCCAGCCTCGGTAGTGATGCTATCGATTAGGAACACCTGGGCACCCACCTGGCCCTTAATACTTGCAGCCAGCCCCCACAGACATTTCCCTGACCAGAGTCAATGTTGCAGTTCCTAGGATGACCGCAGAACGCACTTCAGCAAAAACCATCAGGAAAATCTGAGGAACAAGATTTATTATTCACAAGTCTCACAAGGCCACACTGCAAGGGACGAAGCATGGAGCTGGGGTCTGCTGGCGAGGGGGCGGGGTAGGGTTTCACGGGTTCACTCTTTATTGACTAATTTAAAGCATAAGAGAATCAGGGTGTCAGAAGGGAGAAGCGGGATCACTCGAGTGGTCAGTTATCTAGGTTACCCCAGATTTTAAAAAAGAGAACTTTGAGGGGCGGGGAGTTAATTCTTTATATGGTTGTTTTGCTAGTAGCTGTGTCTTAGGTTGGCAATGTTTATTCAAGATGAATGTCATTTGAAATGAATGCCCTACCAATCAAAAGCTTAGTGACAGGCACTTCCACTATACTCATTAAGATTTAATCATAACATGTGGTGGGCTAAATAGTGACCTCCAAAGATATACAGGCCCTAATCCCTGTAAATGTGACCTCACGTGGCAAAAGAAATTTTGCAGGCGTGATTAAGTTAAGAGCCTCGAGATGGGGAGATGATCCTGAATTATTTGGGGGAGCTCTAAATGACATCACGAAGGTCTTTAAAAGACAGAGGCAGAGGGAGATTTGACTACGGAAGAGGAAAAGACGACGTAATGATGGAAACAGACACCAGTGATACACTCTGATGATGGAGGGAGGGGCCACAAGCCAAGGAATATACAAGGCCACTTGAAGCTGGAAGGACATGGAAAACAGATGCTCCCCTTAGAGGCTCCAGAAGGAGCCAGCCCCGCTGGCACCTGAACTTTAGCCTCACGAAACTGGTTTTGAATTTCTAACCTCTAGAAACAAATACATTTGCGTTGTTTCGGCCACTGAGTTTGTAGCCGTTGGTTACAGCAGCCTTAGGAAACTAATACATAAGGCTAGAGAATACTTCCCTTAGCCACACCTGCAAGGCTCTGGTATAATAACAGTGAATTACAGCTGAAAGAGGGCAGGAGAGAAATTTGAAGTATGGCACCTCCAGCTACAGAAGGCATTAAACACAGCCAAACTCCTAGTCACATCAACAGAAAATCTTATACTAAATGTACCCCAGTTGCTATCCCTCCATACATCATATATAGCTATATGGCTAGCAATTTAAAAAAAAATTCAAGGCATGCTAAAAGCTAAAACAAAGGCATGAAAAACAACAACAATGAACTACAGGGAGGACATATGAAAACTTTCTAATTTTGCCGTGAACCTAATACTGCTCTAAAAATTAAAGTATATATTTTTTAAAACATCGACACCACTACGGTCTGCAAAAAACAAACCAAACATCGGACCCAGACTCAGACATGACACCGATGTTGGAATTACCACACCGAGAATTAAGAATCCCCATGAGTACTGTGTTAAAGGTTCTAAAGGAAAAAGTAGACAACCTAAAGGAACAGATGGTAATGTGGCAGAGAGCTGGAAGCTCTAAGATAGATTCAGAAAAGAAATGCTAGAAATCGAAAACATTGTAACAGAAATTAAGAACAACTGGCCTCTCTGGTTGACAGCAAACGTACTCCCCTCTCCTGTAATACTAAGATGAGTCCCGGAGGGAAAAGCCCCCAGCTCCTGGGGTCCTGGCTCGGGGAAGTATTGACAAATATCTTAATTAACGAACATGCCATATCTCTTACTTAGGGCTTCTTTAATTTCTCTTGGCAACATCTTACGGCTTCAGCGTCGAGGTCTTGAAACTCTTTTGTTAGTTTTACTTTTAGGAGTTTCTGTGATTTGGGGTACTTTTTAAAAAGATATCGTATTTTTAATTTAATTTTCTGATGTTGCTAATATTTCTGCATGTTGATTTTGGATGCAGCTACTCTGTTAACTTCACGGATTAATTCCAATCGTTTGTTTTTAGACCATTTTGAATTTTCTGTGGACACTATCTTGTCATTGGAAACAAGAATGTTCGGCTTCTCCTTTTCGAATCACTATGCCTTTTATTCTTTTTCCTGCCTCATTGCATCCTCTGGTAGTTTCAATGCAATGTGGAGAAGTGGTGAGAACAGACGTCTTCATCTTTTTCTTGACTTTAGAGGAAAAGCGTTCAATATTTCACTCTTCAGTATAACTGGAAGCCCATCCTACACAAGTACAGTGAATCCAGTGCCACTCGCCCCCCAAAATTCTCGATCTTAGTTTGGAATTAGTTTACATACGGGTTTTCAAAACATTTTAAATTTATTGGTTACAGTTTACCATTTGGAGATGTCTCACAATAACCCGAATGCCTAACTTCTTTTGAAAAATGTTAATATCTGGCATTTCCACCTGACAGAAATCAGCTGGGTCTGAGCAGGAGCTTCCAACTCTATTCTGCTGCGTTCTCGCAGGAAGCGTTATGGTCTCCACTCTGCGCTGAGGCCAAATATACCATTTGTCAGTATATTGGCCCCTTTTTTTTTCCTTCCACGTCTCTTACACTCAATTTCTATACCTCTCTTTCTACTCATGGAACTTGATTTTGTATCTTCTGGGAATATAGGTCCACTGACCCATCAGACAAAAAGTCCTCTAGCCAGAGGTTTACCCTCTAACTTGATTTCTCAGCGGTAGATCTTTCTCACTCTGAGGCAGGGAGGCAATCAAAGTCCAAGTGCGCCACCTGCCGGACAAAGTGTGCTCCGCACACTCTGCTGGTAAATACGGTGAGACCAGGGTCCACAATTTAGATGCCCAATGCTCCAGCTCCCTCCAACACAATTTGTACAAATAATAAAGTAGAAAAAGAATAGAGCATGGAAAAAATTATAAAGAAGATTTAAATAGTTAGCTGTAAGAAACCGAAATAAAAAACTGGTAGACTGTAGCAGCTTCTCACAAGGAAATTAAAGAAAACCTTTTTTTTAGATTTAAGCAACACTAAGACAACGGAATAAAAATAGAACTAGGGAATCTAGGAAAAATAATTAAAAAGCGAATAATGACAATGAAAAATTAAAATGGATTTAGAAGAATAAATTACAATACTTGGCACAGAGAAAATAAAAACCACTAGCATAGAGTCTAGAGTCGGAAAAATCACACAAAATGCAGGAAAAAGAATCAAAGGGTGAAATGATGAGGGAAGGAGGAATAGCTCTGGAGGAATCAAATTATTTAGAGAATTCTTTGTTCGGTTCCTTGCTAATAATAGGAAAACTTGGAATGAATGAATGATTTTTCAGGAACACGTAAATTATAAAACCATTCTCAAAAAGACAGAAACATATTAAATAGATGGGTAACTATGAAAATAAACTGACAGAATCATATTAAATTATTTCAAACTATCACCAAACAATTCAGATTCAACGTAAACTAAAAATAAAAATAAAAAGCTTCCCAATTCTGTCTAGAGCCAGCATCCCATAATATAAAAGCCTAATAAAAAAATAAATAAAAACACAAAACCTAATAAACTAAAATTCCAAATAGATCCCAATCAATAGAAACGTCTAGTAAATTAAATATATATATGTGCATATACGTATACACACATATACATATACATTACACATATACCGTGGCCAAATGGATATTACCTAGGAATGCAGACATGATCGAACGTTAGACTATCTTTTAAAATAATAGTTGTTCTGTAATTTAGGTAATTTTGATGTGGCTGTGGGAGGAAGGAACAACAGCATCTTCCTACCCCTCCATGTTGGCCCGGAAGTCCTCAAAAATCTTTATTTAGATAGAGCAGAGGAGACTGTGCATATCCCTTTGTTACAGGCTAAAAGGATACTCTTAAAATTCATTATCTTTTTCAATAAAAATCCCCTTATATAGAATTATTTCTTTAATCTATAAGTCTTTTTACCTACCTATCTATCAGGTCACGTAAAATGGAAAATGGGTCTAAATGCTTCACTGTTAAACATTCCACTGGCCACCCCAGGAGTCGGTCCTTGGATCACTTCTCTTTGCCATCTTTACTTCATTCCCAAAACAATCTCATTGAGCACTGGTAACTCCCAAATATATAACTTCATCCTCATTCTCTCCCCAGAGGTCCATACTCATAGATTTAATTGCCTGTCTGGGTATCTAATATGAGTCTTAAACTCATTACATCCAAATCTTTCTCCAGATTTCCTCTCCAAGCCTTCTCTTTCTACAGTCTTCCATGCCTCCGTAGATGTTGACTCCATTTTTCAGTCGGTCAAGCCAAAGATCTCAGAATCATTTTTGTTCCCCTTCCTTCTTTTACACCCTACATCTAGTCAGAAATCCTCTCAACTCTACTATTCAAAATTTACCCAGAACCCGTCCTCTTCTGCTTTTCTCCCCTTCCCTTCCCTCCCCTCTCCTTCCCTTCCTGTGTCTTCCTCTTCCTTTTCTGATCAGTAGAGCTCTAAAGCCATCAGGGGCAGAGCAAGATGGAGTGGTGGCCTAGAATGAGGTGTCTCAAAGAGAGTGAACGCGGTGTCTACCCAAGAATGTCAAAGAGGAACGTCAGAACCTGAGCAAGGTGAGAGGGCATTTGCATGTGTTTCTACTCAGGAATGACCCAGCAGGGCAATGAGAGAGTCCTTGATGGATTGGTGTGGGGTGAGGTAGGGACATCACGGCAAGAGAAACAGGGCTAAACGGGATAAAGAAGCAACCACGCTGGGGAGGAATGGTGGCTGAGATGGGGAACTCATTACACTCAGGAGGTCTGCTCGAATAAGGAAATGGATTATGGATAATGGGAAAGAGATTTTCTCAGAGAAGAGATTACATATAGAGGAAGGCAGAAGACTAGAATGACCCACGTGGTACTGGATTGGACCTGGTGGTAAAGGAGCAAACTCGCGGATTTCAACATTTGTTTTATGAATGAATCAATGAACGAATGTAGATGAGAGGTTATTTCCAACAAAGTCAAGAACAAGGCAATGGCACCTGCTAGCTCGATTATTACTTAACATTCTAACAGTGGGGTTCTTGGTTGTGCGGGGAACCGATTTGGGTTAACTTAAGCAAAAAAAAAAAAAAGAATTCATTCATAGCACATTGGTTGGTCAGCTAACAGACTGGATGAGAGAGTTAAAGTGCCAAGTTTAAAAAATGGGTCAGAACCAAAGGAAACAATGAAAAGAGGATCATCGCCAAGTTTGCCTAGGGACAGCCTGGGTCCATGCCCAATGCCAGCAAAGGTTCCATGCCCAATGGAACCAATGCCAGCAAAGGGAGCACTGGACCCTTCTCTATGTCTTTATAAAGTCCAATGTGAATTTAGTCAGACACCTGCACACCAGCCACTAGGTTTCAGAGACAGCGTCTGGCTTCCTTACTGGTGAGAAGTGACATCTGGAGACTTCACACAGTGATGGAATTCTCAAGCAGAGAAATATAGTTTAGCTGCTCCCTGCAAACATTGCCTTTAGAGTACCAGCCATAAGCAATTACAAAACAGAAACAAGTAAGAGGTATAAATAGTGGAAAGGATAGATCCTCATATTTGCAATTAGTATGATCGTATACCTGGGAAATGCAAAATTAACTGCAAAAACTATTAGAAGCAATATAACTTATTAAGGTGTCACATTACACTATAGTTTTTCCATTCCAGCCCGAATGACATTTAGAACCCGGTAAAATTATAAGGAATTTGGACACATTTAGCTTGCATGGAAAACGGTGTGGAAGCAATGTCACGTGCATTACATCTACCCATTCACTTAATCTCAATGATTCCACTCCGGGGAACCTATCTCATTTAAAGAAAATCATCAGTATGTAAAGATAAATGTACAAGGATGTTTATCGCAGCACTATTTGTGGTGGCAAAAACAAAACAAAACAAAAAACCTGAAACTGAAAACAAAATAAATGCCTATCGATCAGGTAATGACTGAATAAACTTTGGTACGTGGACACCACTAAATACAAGGCAAACTTTTAAAAATCAGAACAAAGTGAATGAAGGAGGGATGCAAACTCAGTTATCGTCCATTAAGCCAGTTATTTGAAATACTTGCAAAATGTAAAACAATGTCACTCTTTATATTGATTTTTGTTTTTGAAAATATAGATATATTTTATTAGGTATATGAACCGTTTTAACATGTGCAGGTTTAACATTGTGACTTTAAATGATTTACTATATAAATACCTTGACAACAATTCTCGCTGGATGAGGATCATAAAGAAACTACAAATTAGAAAAAAATCAGACAACCCTGTAAAAAACTGGCTAATGACCTGACCAGACTTTGAACAAACCAAGTCCAAACGACTGTTAATTATAATAAAAGGGTCTCCATTTTATTATTTAAAATAGCCATAATAAAAGATATAATGTGTGTCACTGTATCAGTAATTAATAAACAAATAGAAAAACAAAATATATATTTATAGTAATTAGTATTGCACCGATGTTAACTTCCAGAGTTTTTTAATTTTTAATATTATTGTGATAACACTTAATATGTGAGCTACTCTCTTAACAAATTTTTAAGTGTGCAATATGGCGTTGCTGACTTTACATACAGTGTCGTATAGCAGGCCACTAGAACTTGTTCATCTGGCTTAACTAAACTCTGTGTCAGTTCATTAGTAGTAACTCCCCATTCCCTCCTTCCTCCAGCCCCTGGCAACTACCATTCCACTCTTGGATTCTATGAACTTGACCATTTGAGATACTCACAGAACTGGAATCATTCAGTATTTGTCTTTCTGTGACTGGCTCGTTTCAGATAGCATGATATCTTCAGGTTCATCGCATCGTCACATATTGCAGAATTTCCTTTTTTTTTTTTAAGGCTGAATAATATTCTGTTGTATGCATACACCACATTTGTCTTTATCCATTCATCATCAGTGAACATTTAGGTTATTTCTACATTTTGGCTGTTGTGAATAGTGCTGCAATGAACGTGGGAGTCCTGATTTCCATTCTTTTGGGTAAATATCCAGAAGTGGGGTTGATGAATCATATGGTAGTTCTATTTTTAATGTTTTTAGGAACCTCCATACTGTTTTCCATAGCAACTGCACCATTTCGCATCGCTACCAACAGTGTACAAGGGTTCTAATTTCTCCACGTCCTTGCCAACACTTGTCTTTTGTTTTTCTGTTCATAGCCATCGTGACAGGTGTGAGGTGGTATCTCACTGCGGTTTTTCTGATTTGCAATTTCCGGAGGATTAGTGAGATTGAGCACCTTTTCATATACCCGTTGGCCATTCGTATGTCTTCTTTAGAGAAAAGTCTATTCAAGTCCTTAGTCCTTTTTCGAACTGGGTTATTAGGTTTTTTACTCTTAAATTGTAGGCATTCCTTATATACTTTGGAGATTAATTCCTTAGCAGATATATCATTACCAAATATTTTCTCCAATTCTGTAGGTTGTCTTTTCACTGTTGACTATTTCCTTTGCTGTGTGAAAGCCTTTTAGTTTGACGTATTCCCACTTCGTTTTTGTTTTTGTTTTTGTCTCCTATGCTTTAGGTGTCATATTCATAAAATCATTGCCAAGACCAATGTCATGAAGCTTTACCTCTACGTTTTCTTCTAAGAGTTT
The DNA here is from genome assembly GCF_902729225.1 of Pteropus medius. Lineage (NCBI taxonomy): Eukaryota > Metazoa > Chordata > Mammalia > Chiroptera > Pteropodidae > Pteropus > Pteropus medius. The sequence continues at coordinate 357,011 of NW_024350326.1, read as the reverse complement.
TACATTTTCAGGTCTTACGTTTAAGCCTTTAATCCATTCTGAATTGATTTTTGTATATGGTATAAGATAAGGGTCCAGTTTCATTATTTTGCATGGGGATATCCAGTTTTCTCAATACCATCTGTTGCAGAGACCATCCTTTCTCCATTGTGTATGCCTGGCACCAGGTACATAAGATGTTAACATTAGAAGAAGTTGGGGAAAGTGTATGTGGGAATTCTGGGTACTATTTGCAACTTTTCAAGACACTAAAATTGATTCAACACAAGGAGTTAAAACTGTACAGTAGCCTAATTTTAATATGCGGGAACAATGATTTCTCAGCTCTTTTAGCTTCTTTTTTCTTGTTCACTATACTGCGCGATTCTGATACCAAATAGACGCTCATTTGGCCAGTAAAATGTAATAGTGATATTGCTACTGGGTTATGAAGCTTTTCTTCCTCACTAATAGAAACTGACTAAGGACAGGATTACTTCCTCTTCGGGAAGATTTGGTCAAAAATGATGATATAATTCCATTAGCGCCATACTAAAAGTGAATCTTTGTCAATTTCGGAATAGTTATACAGCAGATGTAAGATTGTTGCCCTCGGTTACTTTTGTGAAGTGTAACATACATAAAGATGCATAAAACATATATATTCACACACATCTCACGAATAAATATAAACACTTATATTCATATAGATCAAGAAATGAAATACATACAGTACTTCAGAATCTCCTCCAGTGGCTTCCCCAACAGGAGTCTCCTCCATCCCTTCAGAAGTAACCAACGGTCTTTCCTTATAATCTTGCCTTCACTCTTTTTGGCGCTATCACGTATGTAGTTTTATTTTGACTGTTTTGAGGATTAAATATTTATATATGTGGAACAAGATTTTATGGGTTCATTTGTGTCTTCTTACTTTCTCCGACATTGTGTTTGGGGGAGCTGGCAATGTTCGCGAATAGCTAGAGTTCATTTCTTTTCGTTGCTGCATAGTATTCCGTTGTGTGGCTATACTACCTGATTCTAAGTGGGTATTTGGATTGCGTCCAAATTAGGACCACGACAAACGATGCCGCTGTGAACTTTCTTGCACGTGCATCTCACGTAACTGTGCACAAGTATCTCTAGAGCAGCAGTTCTCAAACTATTCGGTCCCAGGACAATTTCACACTATTAAAAAAAGTCTTGAGCGCCCCAGAAAGTTTCTGCTTATGCAGGTTACATCTATCAATATTTGCCTTATTAGAAATTAAAACCGAGAAAATGTGAAAATGTATATGTATTAATTCATTTAAAATAACATTTAAAAGTTACGCGTTAACACGAACAACAAATTTAATGAAAAATTCCTGTATTTTTGAAGACAAAAAATCAATGGAAAGAGTGACACTATTTTTACATTTTTGCAAATATTTTTAACATCTGGCTTCATGGAACAGATCGTGGGACTTCTCTTCTTTGTTGCTGTTGTTCAAGGAGTCTTTCGAACATAGAAATGTTTCTTTGCCACTTTGTTTGAATACGTTGTATGAATACAGTCCCGAAATCTCTTGTACATCATGAGTTTAACTTTGGCTGAAGAAGAACGTTGAATGTGTAGCACATCATCTTTCTGCTTATGGCCAGTTATTCTTTTACCTGATCCTGAGCTCCAATTATTTTTGGGTGCACAACTAAAGAACGTGAACAAATCACAATTTCTAATTCGCTCATAGCCTTCGCCATTTTTGTCCTATTATCAATGACAACTACTGATTTTCCATTCTACACACGTTTCATAAACCACATTCACTATCTTGTTAACCATGTGTAAGACCCAGAAATATCTCAGCAACCAAACAGAAATATACTTAAAATCATTATAAATCAAATAAAAAGGAACCTGAGCATTTCTTCACATCCGAATGTTTTGTGTACAAGACAGAGAAGTAGTATATATAATAATTCTGTGCACAGAATAATTTTTCAAAATATGTTTCCTAGAAAGAACTTTCTGGAATAATAGCTTGGGAAAATTCTGAAAATAATTCATCTTCCCCTTCTTAAAATGGTTCACAGTATTTTGTAGTCAGTTTGGCAGCTTTGATTTAAGGTTTTGGCTTCAATAGACTCAAAACGAAAAAGAACTTATCTTTCAAAAGTATTCTTATAAAATATGTTGTTTGGAAGTTCGATCCATGGGAACCAAATGTGTTTGGGACACCTCATTTCTGACACTTTTATAATTTTTTTCCCTGCTCTTTGCATTCATTATTATGCCTGGATCAAAGATGATTTACCATAGAAGTTGTCAGACATGATTTTAGAGGGTTTTATCACCACTTGAAGAAATTTAAGGCAGCAAAGTTGTCGATCTTTTAAAATACATCTTCACAAACGTGAAGAATTTTCAAGTAATATCTTTTCTTAAAAGATGCCTGACCTAAATGGAATTAAATAACTAAAAACTAAAAATACTGTTATTAAAGATTATTTTCTTTAATAGTATGAAGTCTAGAATACCAAACCATTCTACAAAGAATTTCTATCTAATCGAATATTTGCTCTTTTGCTTCATGTTATTATTTACGTTTTTGCAATTATTTGTCAGTTCCGAGAACATTTTCTTCCTAATGGTATCTAATTAAAGCACCTTTAATATTCATATGCCTTTTTGGGTGTAAAAGGCATGCAGATATGTCCCCTCAGAACTGAAACACTTACTGATTCCTTCAGCGGCTGGGAATGTTGAGGGCAGGAAGCTAAGCGTCCCCTTCCAGAGGAAAGGCGCTGCATCACCTGTGGTCATGGTCCCTTCCTGGGGCAGCCCACATCCAACGACTGATCATAGTGAAGTTTAAAGGCCCAATCCCCTTGCCCTAATTCAAGACATCTCATCAGAGCCTTCCAGCTCTAGGGCTCCCTGTGAGACTGGCCGAAGCTTTTGTTGTGACTGCGTAATAGTTCAACTTCTCCCAAAGCTTGATCTGCCTCTTTTACACCGTGACACGTGTTAGGCCTGAGAGCTCTCCCCTAATTCATTTCCTGAATTCTAATTTATTTTTCAGAGTCCTCTTCTGAAACCCCCTACAGCCTACAGGCTTTTCCAACCATCATTAATTATTTCAGCCTCTTAGTCCTGTAATTATATAATTATACACTCACACACACATTTATACTTTGACTGACTAATACCATTTTAACCTTGAACACAAAAGCAAGATTTTTACTCCCAGTTATACTGGGATGGTTAAATTTGAAGTGACTATTAAGATCTCAATGTAAGGTGGAAGCAACTTGACTTGTTCAACATTACTGATGTTGTTATGCTGGTTAGAAGTGATGGTAACCCAACTGATTACATATTCATTGAGCCCACACAAGTTCTGGGATGCCAAGAATGACCTTCGAAGTGGCATTCAATGTATCAGCCTTCAAAAGATGGAGGTAAGGCTGAAGTCAAATAGGAAAATGTGAACAAATACTGTGACCGAAGCTGAATTTTAATGCAAACCAAATATGGGTATATTCGTGTATGTTAGTGCGTGTGTGTACTTAAGCATGAAGTAACGTATGGGAAGACACACAAATTAACGTAGACACTGTATTGCTTTCCTAGGACCCTCAAAACAAATTACCACAACCTGGGTGGCTTAAAACAACGGAAATTCATTCTCTCACAGTTGCGGAGGCCGGAAGTCAGAAATCAAGGTGTCAGCGGGGCCGTGCTCCCTCTCAAGGCTCCTCTCTCGCTTCTTCCAGCTTCTGGTGGTTGCCAGCGACTCTTGGCACTCCTTAGCTTGTAGCTCCATCTATCACTCCAATCTCTGCCTCCATCGTCACGTGACCTTCTTCCTCCCCGTGTCTCCTCTGTATCTTCAAATCTCTCACTCCTTAGAAGAACAGCAGTCATTAAGTTTTGCCCTAATCCTGTAAGACTTCACCTCAACTTGCTTTCCTCTGTAAATTAAGGGAATTAAGACTTCAACGTATCTCTTTTGGGGACACAACTGGACCCACAACAGATCCAATATCTGATTTAGCGGGGAGAGGCACCTGGGGAGTGGGCCAGAAGGGAGGAGTCAAGAACACACAAGCAAAGGAGAAAAGAAAAGTAGGGGAAGGAGGGGAGGCAGAACGCAGCAGAAAGCGTTCTGTAAGTATAAATTGTACTGTTTATGTAAAATTCTGCCCATGTACATAAAGAAATTAGAATAGCGAGCTAGTTCTCGTTTCTTGGTAGAAATGATAACAGAAAATCCTTTTATTGACCTTCCTATGTGCCAGACACTTTTAAGCACTTCACATATAAGGACTCCTTTAATCTTCATATCTCAACGCTGCGATGTAGGTACTATTATGATCGTACCCATTTCACCGATGACAAAATTAAGGAATAAAGAGACGTAGCTAGTAAAATGGCTGAGTCAGGATTCGAACCCATACAGTCCGCTTCAGAGTCCGTGCTCTTAACCACCTCGTTATATACAATAGAATCCTATTTGGGGTAAATAAAAATACTGTATGTGCATATGAATGCTTGTATATTTTAGAAGACTTAAAGTGTCAAGATAAAAAATGACATCTTGGATTCTAATCAGCTCTGATGGGAAGTCACAAATACACAAATGCTCTGATCTACCTGTACTGGGTCACATGCCCAGACCAAGTGTTTGGGGGGAAGAAAGAAGGGCATTAATATTAGGATATTAATATTAACTAGAACATTCTTGTTAGAGTCACAGGGAGAGGGCTTCTCATAAGGAAGAAAGGCTGTATTACCAGGGGAGGGAGTGCACAGCAGCTAAGGGGCTGGCAGAAAACACGCACATACTCCAGTCTCCTTGAGCCTCAGAACCACCTTCCCTGTCTTTTGTTGAGAAATGAAGCAACTGAAGAACCTTCGCTCTTCAGATAGAACAGAAGATAATGGCCCAAGGGTTAATAGTGGGCATGAAATTTGTCTTCTGAGAGAGAGAGACAGAGGGGCAGAGAGAGACAGGGAGAGGGGTGCGTCCTGTCCATCAGGGCAAGTTGCCACCTGGGATTATGTAACGGCACAAAGGAAGCGTCTGTTTTATTTGGATCATCTGGTATTTCGGATGCTCTGCCAGTCTGAGGATTATCACACCTCTGGGGATTAAGTGGTGCCGCAGGATTATCTGGGGTTTGAGGTTGATCCCTCACACTCAGGGATTCTCTGCTACTCTGATGTTCCTCGTGCCCTGGTAAGTTCTTGACTCAGACCTACCTTAGGGCAGGTTGAAGTGTCTTCCTGACCAACAGTTCCTGTTCCAGGAACTTGGGGACGGCTTTGTGAAGGACGGGATGTTCCTATTTTTATATCAGCACGCTGTTCTGAGGAAAAACAAGAACGGTGGAACTCGTGTCTCCGGAGTGGATGGGAAGAGTGGTCCCCATATCTCACGGGTGCGGGAATTATGGATGTTAGTTATCAGGACTGACAACAATCTCATGAGGATGTCCGATGAGAATGGTGCCCCCGGTGTCGCCACCGCTGACGGAAACGGTACATCCTTACTCTCAGGGGCTGATGGGAATGGCGGGTCCTGAGTCACAGAGGCTGACGGGAACGGCGGATCTCGCATCGCAGGGGCTGATGGGAATGGTGCACGTGAGTCACAGAGGCTGACGGGAATGGTGGCTCTCGCATCGCAGGGGCTGATGGGAATGGTAGATCCTGCGTCGCAGGGATGAGAATGAATGGTGGCTCGTCAGTCTCAGGCGTTCATGAGAACGGAGGGTCATGAGTCTCGGGCATCTGTGGGACTTGTAGCCGCTGAATCTGGGGTGCCAAGGGATTTGCGAACCCTGTATAATAGAGAATAATGGAAATAGTGGTTCCCGGGACTCACTAACCAATGAGAATGGAGGCCTTGTTCAGGAAAGAAAGAGAGTTATGTTTTGCGGTTTGTTTGTTTTTTATCCCAGAGGCTTAAGCAAGTCCCAGCCTAACCCATAGCCATATATTATTCATCCATCTCTCCATTCATTCGTTTAGCAACCATTTGCCTGAGCCCCTGCTCTGAGCCACACCCCATGCTGGGTGATACTGAGGACATAGAGATGACTCAGACCTGGATCGTGCCCTCAGTGAATTCCCAGAGACAGATCCAGACACCGAGAGTCGCAACACAACGGGATCAGCGTCACGCCGAGGAGACACAGCAGGGTGATGCGATTTACCATCCTGCCCTGCCTGACTAGGGGACATCTGGGGTGATCGTGAAATGACAGTAATTCTGGAAGCCGAGTCCAGGTGCAGGGTCTGACAAAAGGTCCTTTTTATCGTAGGTGAACCTGTGCCTGACAAGTCTAACGGGTGCCCAACGTCAATACCAAAGAAGCTGCACATTTTCGCAGAGGCAGCCCACCTCGAAAGACAGAGCATGGACTTTGCAGCCAGACAGGCCTGGGGTCCATTCTTGGCTCTGCCATTCACTGTGTGCGCTTGAGCAACCCATTATTCAACCCCTCAGTTCCTCGGCCTTACACGCAAATAAAACAGCTCCTAATAATAACATTGCTTGATGATTTAATGATATAACAAATACCAAGCCCAGGGCATGTTCCCAAGGAGACTTTCAGTAAAGGGCATGTTTATCATTATTATGATTATTCCTATCATTAGTAATTAATAAATTTTCAAACCTCTACACGTATTTATTAAATATCTGGGTTCAGAGGCTTAAGAGCATTGGAAGAAATCAGTAGAAAAACGACACCCAGTGATCTGCATATGCATTAGCATTAGTTTCTTCATGTAAAAAAAAAAAATCTCCCAATTGATCAAATCAGTATAAATCAATTTCTACAGTGGAATACTATACAGCCGCTAAAATTAATGAGGTAGCTCTATAAGCACGGATATAGGAGGACTGGCAGGACCGTGTTTAAAAAGCAAAGTGTGGAAGAATGGGATCCCGTCTGGGGACAAAAAAGAAGCGGTGGTATAATACATGTGCATAGATGCAGAGAATTCCTCGGGACCGATACACGAGAAATTGGTAAGCACGAGCTGTCCCCAGAGAGGACTGGGTGGCCCCAGGGACCAGGTGGGAGAGAAATGCATGTTCACTGTCAGCCCCAGAACTGGATACCCACCACTGCCTGGACGTCTTCCCTAAGTGTCCCCCAGCCCCTAATGTGCACTAGGTTTCAAGCTGTGCACAGCATCTTCCCTCTCCTGTACCCCACGTCTCCCTCCTGGTTCCCCACTGGGAACAACGCTTGTCCCCTCGAGTCCTGGGCCAGGCTTCTTGTTGTTGTGTCCTCTTTTTCGTGTCTTTCCTACCTGTCACCCACCCCACCCCACCCC
>NW_024350326.1:348019-348880 GCF_902729225.1 Pteropus medius | reverse complement strand
GGCGCGGAGGGGACAGCGGGGCGCGGGCCAGAGGCGCGGGGCACGAGCGGCGGACCCGGGAGAGCGGCCGGGCCGGCGCGGGCGGAGGGAGGGAGCGGTGGGAGCGCCGCGGGCCCGCCGCCTCGCGGCCCCTTTTGTCCCTACCCTCCTCCCTGCGTCACGCTCCCCGGCCGGCCTCCCGCCCGCGCCTCCCCCGCCGCTCCTCCTCCCGGGCTGGATGGAATTTTTTCCCCTGGACCGGGGCCAGCTGCGGGGCAGGGGGAAGCCAGGCCGCGCAGGGCCGGGCGGCGGGAGGGGCCGGGGCGGGGGCCCCCCGGGGCGGGGGCCGGGCCGCGGGGTCCCGGGCGCGGAGCGGGGCCGCGGCGCCGGGGACAGTCGGGAGGAGGGAGGAGGATGGCGGGGACGCGGACGCAGGGGAGAGGCCGTCGGACGGCGCAGGCGGGCGGAGGATGGCGAGCAGCCGGCGGCCGCGGGGCCCGGGGGACCCTTCCCTCCGACGCGGGAGCCGCGGGGCCGTGAGTCTGCGGAAGGCGGGGAGGATGGGCCCGGGGCCCGCACTCCGGGGTTCCCGACAGTGGAGTCCACCCAGGGGCCCGGGCGGCCGGGCTCTTGGAAGGAGAGGGAGGGGGCTGGGAGCCCCGGCTCCCGAAGCCTCGGAGGCGAGGGCTGGGGGCCTGGATTCCGGGGAGTAGGAGACCAGAGGGCGGGGAGCACGTCCTGGGTTCCTCGGGAGGAGGGATGGGCTGGGGTAGCCGGGTTCCGAGCCGCGGGAGACTGGGGCCGAGATGCCCGCCCGCGCCCTCGGGGGAGGTGTAGGGAGAGTCTGGCTCCCGAGGTGCCTCTGGCAGCCCAAGGGTTAAC
>NW_024350326.1:327317-346794 GCF_902729225.1 Pteropus medius | reverse complement strand
AGGAGGGAGGGAAGGAGAAAGAGGCAGAGGAAAGGAGAGAGGCAGAGGGAACGAAGGGGGAGGGCGGGAGGGGGACCCAAAAGACGGGGAGAGGACAGCGAGACGGAGAAACTGAGGGAGGGAATGAGACGGACAAAGACGGAGGGAGGAGGAGAAAGGGAGGAAGAAAGGAGGTAAAAAGAATGAGAAGAGGGAGCGAGGGAAAACGGGAGTCTGAGCGACACACGGAGAAGGCGGCCGAGCGGAGGGAGAAACAGATGCGGGAGGAGATGGGAGCGGAGGGCGCGGACGCGGAGGGAGACTGAGGGCGTGCGAGGCAGCGGGCCGCGCCGGGCCGGCCTGGACGGACACTGAGCGAGACAGAGGCCTGGCCCGAGGGACAGCCCCAGCCGCAGCACTCTTAGGGGTGGGAGGGTGGGTGCTGGGGCCCCCCCATGACTGGCTGGCTGCCTTGGCCACGTCCCCACCCCTCTCCGGGACTCGGCCTTCCCACCTGCACAAAGGGGATGCTGATGGCACCTGGATCGCTGGCCTGTGAGACGGCAGGGGCCTGGGGCAGTGCTGGAGCTCAGGCGTCAGAGCTGTCATCGTTATAAATGACGAGAGGCCGAAGGAAGGACGAGAGGGGGAAAGAGGCCCAAAGAGGCTGTGAAGGTTTCCTGTCCCCTAGCCCGCCTCAGCCTGACCCTGGATTCCTGAGTCTGACAGGTGGCAGGGAGCCGTCTTGTCTTGCCCAAAAGGCCAAACTCCAAAACAGGTGAGGTTCGCTCTGACCCGGCGTACGGCAAGCCAGGCTGTGCCTTCCCCTGGGAGACAGGCCTGCCTGGACTCCCCGGGGCTGAGGGAGCAGGGAGCAGGGGGCCGGGGGCCCGGACTCCCGGGTCCCCTCGTGAGGATGGGGCCAAGGGACTGACTCCTGGGCTCCTTGGGGAGGAGGGCCGGGGGCCCGGATTCCTGGGTCCTGGCACCCACCCGTAGAACCGACCTTGCGGGGCCTTCGCCGCACACAAGCTCGTGTCTGTGGGTCCGTGTCGGGGGCTCACCATCGCAGCGGGGGCCTCCCCGGCCCTCCCGGCCCCTGAGTGTCTGTCCATCCGTCTGTCTGTCCGCCTGCCGCGCCCCCCGGGCTGAGGTAGGAGGTTGTATAGTTGAGGAGGACACCCACGGAGATCACTATACGGCCTCCTAGCTTTCCCCAGGCTGCGCCCTGCGCGGGACGCCCACCGGGCGGGGACCCCAGCCCCCGCCCGCGCCCCCGACCCCGGGGAAGAGGAGCTGGGCCGTGTCCCCTGCCCTTGCTGGCGTTCCCTCCGCCCCTTCCCTCAGACGGTTTCTCTCCAGTCAGGAAACCTCTTGCTTTCTTTCTTGTCTCTCCATCTGCGCTGTCTGGAGTTTTCCGTGTGTCCCCTTCACGGTGGCCTCTCAGACCCCTTCTCCACCTCTCTCTGTGGCGCCTTCTGGTGTCTCTGGGCGTCTCCATCTCTGACCCACCCCGTCACCCCGCCCCAGGGCCTGTCGGGACCCCACGCACCACACTGCCGGCCTCTGGGTCCCTGAGACCCTTTAACCTGTGAGGACGTCCAGGGTCACAGGTGAGGTTCTTGGGAGCCTGGCGTCCGGCCCGACCACCAGCCTGGAGATTGCTGGCCCGACCCCCCCGACGCCTCACATCCTTCCCGTCTAGAACTCCCAAGCCTGGCGTTTGACTGGCAACTGAAATCTGACCTCTGACCTCATAGCAAAAGCCCCTCCCCCATCCCACGGTGACCTCACAAAGGTCGCCAGCTTCTCGCCAGCCCGAGATCCTCTGCGATGGCCTTGCCGGCTGCAGTGAGCGCTGTGCTGTGCGCCCTCGTGGTGCTCACCGTGTCCGGGACCCCGGCCTGGGCCTGTCTCCTGTGCTTCACATCCTACACCGAGCGCCTCCGCATCTGCCAGACCTTCGCTGGCATGGAGGGCCCGGAGCTGGAGAAGTGCGAGGCCGCCTTCACGGCCGCCTTCAGGGGTCTCCTGGACGCAGAAATCAGTGAGGAGATCGCACCACCGTCCTCCGGGGTGCTGGGCGGGGTACGCAGAGGGAGGGACCAGAGAGGCCTGGAGACACCCAGGCTGAGGGAGACGCAGATGGGGGAGCACAGACCCAGAGGAGATGGTGGGGGCAGGGGCGGGGGATGGAGACGGGGGACACGGTGACTCGGAGCTACAGACGGTGTCTTAGAGAGACAGAGAATGTCCACACAGGGGCCACGGCATTGGGGCGAGCTGCTTCCCCCAAGCCCCCGCCCCGCCCCCAGACTATGACGAGAGAAGCCACCTGCACGATTCCTTCACCCAGATGACCCAGTCCCTCCAGGAACTGGCCACCGCCCAAGGTGAGTGGGGTGGTGACGGCGGTAGTGGGAGACGTGGGCTCGGAGCCCGCGAGAGATGGTGCGTGTACACGGAGGGCCTGGGGGTGCGACAGTGACCTGGGAGGCGGTGGTCGTGGGCAGCCAGCTCCTTGTCAGGGAGGTGCTGGCGGGAGGGACAGGGAGTCTGAAGCCCGGTCGGGGTCAGGTTGACGTGTGTCCTGACCTCGCCGTGCGGCTCGCCTTATTCCTGGCTGTGAGGTTCTGGACGTGTTGCTGCTTCCTCCTGGGCCTCAGCTTACCTACCTGGAAAGTGGGACGGTCTCCTGGCCTCCCAGATGGCCTCGGAGCTCAGGGAGAGAGACGGGCCCCTGACGAGACAGACTTCAGGGAGGAGATATTCCTCTGGCCCAAAACATACATTCTTTATGCCAGAGACTCGAAGTGTCGGGGACCAGAGTGAGGGTGCCCAGGCTCTGTCGTGCAGCATAAACCGGCCACTTTGGGGGTGCAGGGGCTCAGGGCCTGTTTCTACATCTGCCACCACTTCTGTTTCCTGCTCTTGCCCACCCAGCATTTTGACAAAGATCCCCAAAGGTGGGGAGTTCTCATCGATCCAGGGGGTCTCGGGTCCAGCGTGGAGAAGACTCCAGCTGTGCATCCCCCACCCACAGGGAGACCTGAAGACCTCAGAGCTGGCCGGCGGGGGTGGAGGGAGCACAAGACCCCAGGAGACGCCCTTTCTCCCCATGTAGAATGTCTCCTCCCAGGATGTTTTGAAAAGAGGGGAGCGAGACTCCTCGGGGGCTGTGCGTGGCCCCGCCTGGAGCAGAGTGAAAACGGAGGCTGGAGGCCCGAGTTGGCACAGGGGCCGTGAAGGTAGAGGCGAGGATCCAGGGCTGAGCCAAGGGCGAGAGGAATGCGCCTTGGCTCCAATGGGCCGGCCAGGAAGAGAGGAAGAGGAGGGTCAGGGGACGGTGCCAGGGTCTGGCTCTGCGCCTCGGTGGATGGTAGGGCACCCCTGAGATGGGGGTCCAGGGAGAAGAAGCGGTAGGGGCAGGTAGATGGTGAGCCGGGCACGGAGGCGTCGTGACTGAGCGGCTCTGGACAGATCCAGGACGCAGCTGGGCACTCGGGTCCAGGGTTCTCCCAAAAGGTAAGGGAGACTTAAGGCTCCGTCCCGAAGGAGCGGGGCCGTGAGCAGGGCAAGGACAGGGACCGCGCTGGGTGTAGAGAGATCCCTTGGGGCCGTGTGGAGGACGGTCTGGAGGCCGGGAGAAGCTGGTGCAATAAATACATTCCACAGATGTTTATTGAATGTGCCAGGAACGTCACCAGGGACACAGCTGTGACCAAACCTGCAGACTTCCTGCCCTCAGGTTGCTTATAAACACAGCTAATGAAATAGTATGTCAGTTCACGATCCGTGCTACGGAGGATAACGAGGGGAAGGAAGAACGGGCCCGCGGGGTGGTCATTTTAAACAGGTCGGTCAGGGGAGGTGCAAAAGACAAGGTCCAATTGAGCAAAGACCCAACGAGGTGACAGTGAGAGCCATGCAGATAATCTGGGGGGAAAGCATTCCGGGCAGCAGGAAGAGCCAGTGCCAAGGCCCTGGGGCCAGCAGAGTGGAGTCGTGGAGGGAGGAAGCAAGGGAGTGAATGGCCTGCATCCGTAGAACCATTCCTATCAGGTGCTGCCGCTGCTCCCAGAACACACACTGAGAATCCCTGCGTAGGCCCTGGACCAACTTTGGCCTATTGGAGGATTTTGAGGAGGCAGAGAAGGAAGATGTGACTAAGGCCACGCGGAACAAGGGCAGAAGCAGGTGGTGGCCGGACCGGTCACGGTGGTCCACGGTGAGGGCTGAGCTGAGGGGGATTGGGGGGCCATGAGGAGGACGGAGATGGAAGATCAAGGATCTGAGTATGCGCCAAAGCTGCCCTGTACACCTGTCGGCCAGATGGATCGTTATTGACGTTGATTATCCTCCAAAAGGATACGGATACCCTCATACAGGCCCCGTGAGGTGGCGTTTGATAGCTGCGTTTTCTAGATGGGATGCTGGACAGGGAGGACAGACCCTGGACATCTCTGGACCAGACGTCTGGGGAGTAAGGTCTCACAAGGTTGACTTCCGTGTCTCCCCTAGACGGAGGGCCCGAGAAAGGGACGTGCTGACTTAGAGTGGCTCTCGATGGTGGCAGGTGATACCGTCTGTGTACATAAAGCATGGAGTGAGGCGTGTAGGGAAGAGATCAGTGGTTACATGGGGGGCTCGAGCCAACCGTCTGGGTTCGCATCTAGCTATTTGATGTCGAGCCACTTTCTTAACCTCCATGCCTCCGTTTCCCCGTCTCGCACTTGGGAATGGTAATACTAGTTTCGTGGTTGATTCTTCCAGCACCATGCTAAGCGCTCACAGGCATTATCTCGTGCAGTCACTAAGTGGTACCTGGCACAGAGTTTGGGATGGAGGTGGGGATGCTTTTCTGTTTTATGGCATTAAGTCCCCCCGCACCCTGTGAGGTAGACACCGATACTGTCCCCGTTTTATGGACAGGAGAACTGAGGATCAGGAAGGTTAAGTCGCTTGACCAAAGTCACATAGGGCGAAGGACTCGTGGGGAATATCTCAGGTGAGCGACATGGAAGAGCCAGGACTGAAACCCACAGCGTCGGAAGCAGTCGACACGCCTAAGGACAGGCAGCGTTTTAGGGGAGACTTCCCAACAACGACCTTCGCCCCCTTGGGATTCACTTGATGTAACCCCCGCCCCTTGGCCTCACTGGACATTTCACTCCATCCTCCCTTTCCTCTCACACCCCCCACAGCTCACTTGGTATAGCCCATGTTCACCCGCCCCATGAATCACTTGGTCTGGCCCCTAGATATTTCTTGTATGACTCTTCCAACGTCCTGGCCTCTTATTTGAGCACCCCATTCTGACCACATCCTCCTGATCATCTGGCCATCTCCAGACCGCATGCCTGCTCTGTGGCCAAGAAGAGACCGATGAGTCCTTGACTCCTCATTTGGAACCCACTTCCCGGCTGCAGCGCCCTCTCTCCAGCTTCGACCTGGTAGTCGTTGGAGCCCCTCTGGCCAGTACCCTCCGTTCCCTCCCTTTTCGTATGATTCTGAATCGCAAGAGAACCCTCGATGGCGCGAGTGAGCCAGAAGTTTATTTCTCCCATAAAAACTAAGGCCTGAGATAGGCACTTAAGGCTAGTATGGCGGCTCCATTTTCTTGGAGACCCAAGCTCCTTCCAGCTTTCTGCTCTGCCATCCTCGTCCTACGGGCCTGCTCGAGCTCCAGCAGATCCCAGCAGGATGGAGGAGGGGGAAGGAATGGACAAGATGACACCGCTTCTCTTTCAGGCTACTTCCTGTGACCCTCCCTACATGATACCTCTACCTGTATCTCAATAGCCAACACTTGGTCCCATGACCACAACTAGGCCACGTGATCCGAGCTAGTTGCAAGGAAGGCTGGGAAATGTAGTGTTCTGTTAGTAAACAGCTATTTGGAAGTGACTGGCAATCTGTGTGTATTAGTTCACTGGGGCTGCTGTAACTGCCACAGACTGGGTGGCTGAAACAAGAGGCACCCTGAATTATATTTCCCTAATTCCGGAGGCTGGGAGTCCGAGATGAGGCGTCAGCGTGGGCAGGGCTGGTCTCTTCCGAGGCCGCTCTCCTTGGTTGGAGATGACCAGCTTCTCCCTGTGTGTTCACGTGCTCTCCTCTCTGTGTGCGCGTCCAGATTTCCTCCTCTAATGAGGACACGAGTCATACCGGCTTAAGGCCTACCTCAATGACCTCACGGTAACTTCATTAGCTCTTTAAGACTGTGTCCAACAGTCACATTCTGAGGTTCTAGGGGTTAGGACTTCAGCATAGGCATTTGGAAGGAACACGGTTCAGCCTAGAACAGCCTGCCACATTTCTGATTTCCAGAACGACCTTCATCACTCAATCCAGCCATCCGTTTTGGAAAAAGTCAGAAAACCTGACAGTTTAGAGGTTATTAAAGTGGTTAAGATTCCAACACCCGTAAGGACACAGGACAGGAAAGAGTGAAAGAGTAGAAATGAATCGAGGTGGGGACTATGAAGAGGTGACGGGTGTGTCCCCTGTCTGAAGGCTGCTCCTAAGCTCCATCCAGCTCATTGCGGCCTCATGAAATTCCATGTCCGTGTTTCGGCTCCTCTGAATTTTTTTAAAACGGATACCAAACATTTTATGGGACTCTTCCAAATTTTGTGATGGCAACTGGTTCATTTTTTTTTTTTTTAACACTTTCCAGACTATAAATATGACACATCCAAGGGATGAGTTTGGGCCACAGGCCACCAGTTGAGGTCTCCATTCCCAGCTGGATACTGGAATTCTACGCATACTTACTGAGCACTTGCTAGGTCTGGGTTCTGGGGACACAGCACTAAAGAAGGATGTGTTTACTTAAGAGACAGACTTATCACCCTACATATAAAAATATGTAATTGCAAACTGGTGAGAGCTATGAATGTAGCGAATGGGGGAACTATAAGAGACAAAAATTGGGGACTCAGACTTGTGGTCAAGGAAGATCTCCAAGTGGATGACGAGGTATAACATTAACCCTCGAACCCCTTTGTGACTCTCTGATGAGATTCATCACTGCCTGTGCAAGGTATGACATGGAGGATGAGCAGGAGTAGGGGGAGAGACAGGGAAGCCAGCCTGTGCAAAGGCCCTGAGGTGCTAGAGAATGCGCTTTTCCTATTAGGGGGAAGTAAAAGGTGGGCAATAAGAATGGAACAGAGAGGGGGAGGAGGCTAGGCTGGACCGTGTAAGGCCTAGGAGACCTTGCTGAGGAATCCGGTCTTCATCCTCCCCTTCACCCTCAACAAGATAAACGCAGACAATATAGGGAGATGGTCAGGCAGCAGAAGGAAGAGGACTTGGGGACTTGTCAGCCTTCCTGGTAGAGTAGGAGAAGATAAGAAGAAGGGACCGTCTGTGTCCGAGAGGGAGGGCTGGACAGGGGCTGGGAAGGGGCACAGCGACCATGGCAACAAGCCCAGTCGATCCCGCCCGGCCAAAGATGAAGGGTTTTTACGACAAGGCCTCCCTCCGCCCTCCAGGGTCCTTTGAGGTTGCCTTCCCCGACGCGGCGGAGAAAATGCGGAAAGTCATTATGCAGCTTAAAGAAGGTAAAATAGACCCCATCTCCTTCCCCCAGGCACAGACACGATTAGAAAACCCCACTCCCGAGACCGCCGGCCGCTCCCTTCAGTCCATCCAGTGGCGGATCTGTGAGCCGCTTGGGGAGAGGGGCACACGCGGGACACGGGCCCTTCTGCGTGGACCGCTTGGGTTCCGGCCCCGCCCCTTCGGAGGAAGGTTTCTTCCCCAGCTAGGACCCGTTCTTGGGGCGTTCCTGTCTCAGATTAGCCCGGGCCTCTTCCTGGATCTCGGGGTCTGGCCCTGCGCACTCCGCGAAAGCAGGCTCCTTCTAGTCTGGCCTCGCCTCTTCTCTAACTGGTCCCTGAGGAGCGCCCAGCATCTAGCCCCGCCCCGCCTCCTTGGTGCATGCCACAGGCCTGCCTCCCTTAGATGGCCAGCAGCAAGCCCGTGCCTGACCGCTTGGTGGAATGCTGCAGGCTTGGCCGGGTCCCCAGGTGGAACACAGCAGGCCTGGCTCCTCTCCCTAGGCAGGCCTGGCTCCGCCTCCGAGGAATGCATCCGGCCCAGTAACGCATCCTCTAGGGGAGCTTCAGGGTGGGCACCTCCCGCGACTTCCCGGGCAGTAACGCTTCCTTTCTCTCTGCAGTCCAGGCCTGCATCCCTCCCTGCGGTAAGCACTCCCTTCGGAGCTCAGAATTGCAGGGGAGAGGGAGGCGGTCGGGGCCGAAACCTGGGGCTTCGCGTGGAAGGGCAGGGGTGGGTCTCAGATCCGAAGGAGGCCAATTAGAGCCCTGGAGAAAAATAAGTCAACCAGGTATTGCTCACACACCTCATAAAGGGCGGGTCCGAAAGTCTATGCAAACCAATAGGAGTCCTAGAGGCCGGAGAGGTGCGTGTCAGCCAATGAGCGCAGGGAAGGCGGGGCCCAGGCTCTGGCCGGTGAACTTAGGTAGGCTTACTAGACCTCAAATTGCCCAAGGAACCCGGGGTTGGGAAGGCAAGTGGAACCGAGACCCGGCGTTCCCGCCCACAGGCCTCCAGGAGGTCTCTCGGCGTTTCCGCTGCCGAGGGTGCTACTCCACAGTTTGCGACCTCCCGCTGGACTGCCCAGGTGAGGGGCGGAGCCTGGAAGGGCAAAGAACCCGAGGAACTGGAGAAACGGGAGCTGTGCGGGGCGGGGCCGAGACGGTGACGCGGCCCCGGCTCCAGTTCAGGACGTGACGGTGACTCGGGGTGATCAGGCCATGTTCTCTTGCACGGTGAACTTCCAGCTGCCTAAGGAGGAGATCACCTATTCCTGGAGGTTCGCGGGAGGAGGTGTGAGTCAGGGCGTGGCCAGCACGTTGGGTTTAGGAGGCGGGTTATGCTTCACGGAGAATGGGGCGTCGGGACGCAGCGGTGGGATTTGGGGAAACGGTCTAGATTCAGCCTTCGTGCACGGGAAGGGTCCCCGCATTTGGAGGAGGGGGGTCAAGGTTCAGTGCAGGACAGGGGCATAAGGGTTTCGGGAGGGAGAGCAACTATTAGGCCCGAGGGGCGGAGCCAATGCTTAGGAGGCGGGGCTGTGCGTGAAGGATCGGCGAATAAGGAGCGAGGGGTGGGGCCCAAGAAGGCGCGGTCGAGCTCGGGGCGGGGCTTGTACGTTGCCGGTGGCGTGTCCGGGAGAAGAGAGTCTGCCCCGGGCTCGGTGCGGCCCCGCTCCTCCCGCCCCCTCAGCCCGAGCGTCCCGCAGCTCCGGACTCAGGACCTGACCTACTTCCGAGAGATGCCGCGGGCCCAGGGGTACCTGGCGCGGATCCGGCCCGTGCAGCCCACTCACCGCGGAACCTTCTCCTGCGTGATCACCCACGACCAGCGCGCCCTGGCGCGGCTCTACTTCTTTCTTAACGGTGCGGGCGGGGCCGCGCGAGGGGCGGGGCCGCGCGAGGGGCGGGGCCGCGCGAGGGGCGGGGCCGCGCGAGGGGCGGGGCCGCGCGAGGGGCGGGGCCGCGCGAGGGGCGGGGCCGCGCGAGGGGCGGGGCCGCGCGAGGGGCGGGGCTCGCGTCCGGCTGACGTGCGCGCCCCCGCAGTGACCGGTCCGCCCCCGCGCGGGGAGACCAAGCTGCAGGCCTCCTTTCGGGAAGTGCTGCGCTGGGCCCCGCGGGAGGCGGAGGTGATCGAGTCCTGGAGGCCGAGCCTGGGCGAGCTGCTGGCCAGGCCTGAGGCTCTGACGCCGAGTAACCAGTGCCTGCTCGCAGCCATCGCGGCCTTAGCCTCAGCCGGTGTGACTCTGTTGGCATGGTGAGTACTCCGGACCCCGGCGACCCAGCATCTGGCTCTCCTACCTCACACCCGGGTGCCCGGCCACCTTCCTTAGACTCAGGGGATCAGGCCCCAGCATCCTCCTCCCTCAGACCTGGGAGTCCTGGCCCCAAGCCCCTCCCCCCTCAGACTCGGGAGTCTGGGCCCCCAGCCCCGCCGCCCTCGGACCCAGGGGTCCAGGCTCTATCCACCTTTAGGAGTCAGATTTTTAGGACTCAGATATCTACTCCCCAATCTCTCTCTCGTTCACTCCCCCGCCGTCCATCTCTGTCTCTGTCTGTCTCTCTCGCACACGCACACACGCACACGCACACACGCACAGCTGCCTCTTTGTTTCCCCAGGGTGTTCTTTCGATGGTACTTAAGTGGCGGCTAACGAAGGTATCTTTCTCTTCCTTATTCAATTTCCATCCCTAAAATAAAGAATATATTTCAGCTCTACAAATTCTTTCATCTTTGAACGTGGTTTCTACTAACTGGTGTCAGGGGGACAGCACACCCCAAATATGCCAGGGCGATTATGCCCTCGTGACAACTGTAACATGCTAGTCATAACAGTACAACACCCTGTGCAGAGCTACAAGCCCAGACCCCTCCACAGAGTTCTGGCAGCCTCCTTGACATTTCCAACTGCAGAAGACACCCTCGGATAGAGTCCTTGACGTCCCCCGAGAAAGCTGGCGCGTCCCCAGGGCTTTCCTGCTGTCGTATAGGACACCACCATCCACCCAGATGCTCAACCAGAAACCTAAAGGTCGTGTTTACTCCTCCGCATCCAATCTATTCCCAAGTGTCAGCCTTTTCAACTCCTAAATGTCTCGTTAGGTCACCCTGTCTCTGTGGTTCCAGTCACCGCCATCTCTCTCCTGGACCACTGCTGCAACAACCCCACTGGCCTCCCTTACCCCGCTGCAGTCCATCCACGTGGCAGCCAGAGTCACATTTTAAAGTATGTCAGATCTGGGCACTCCTCTGCTCAAAACTGGTCTTTGGCTCCCCATTGCCACTGGGACAAAATCCAATTCTTTGTCGAGGTCCCAAGGCCCCCCAGGTTGGCCTTTGCTGGCCTGACCAGCCTCGTCTCCTCCCGCCCAGTCCTGTCCCTTGATCTTTCTGCCCTGCAGTTCGTCTGGCATTTATTTACTCATTCCTTATATTCCATTCATCGCGATTCTTCTCACCCTCTCCAGGGCCTGGGAACTCGCCTAAAATAATGTTTTCTCCCTTTTTTGTCCAGTTACCTCAGTTATGAGTTCCCCTGAGCCGCCTTTACACATATCGATCCATTTAATCCCCACAACTCCATGCAGCCCTCACAGTATTTCTTTGCTTGACTCTCCTCCCCTCCTTTCCCCGCCCCGACCTCTTTTCTGTCTAGTCCCACCGGCCTGTTTTTGTCCTGGAACGTGCAGAGCTCAGTCCCCTCTCTGACCTTTTCCCATGCTGTTCTTCATATACTTGAAACGACTATACTCACAAAGCCACCTCCCTCGCACTGCACAGATCCCAGATGTCACCTCCTCTACTTCCCCCCGCGACTGACATTGCCCTATTTTAGCTCATGGATAACACGGGGACCTAACATAAACTTCTCTATTTATTTGCTTTTTGTGTCGCTGCCTCCTGAAAGATAAGCTCCTTCTGGACAGGTACTCGTTCTCATTCACCGACGTATGCATTCATTCATTCAGCGAATATTCATTCAGCGGAAATTCATTGAGTGCTTACTATGTGCCAGGCATCTTCAAGCCACTGTAGAGACAGCAGTGAAGAAATCAGAATAGATAAAGGTCTGCACTCTTAGAGAGTTTCGGTTCTAGTGGACGGTCAGACGATAAACAAGAAAATTAAGCAAAATAAAATGTGCATCCAGTTATATGATAATATGTGACAGGAAACAAAGCAGGGAAACTGAGACACAGAGTGTTGGCGGGAGAGAAGGAGCAATGGGAGCTTCGGAGAAGACCTCACATTTGAATGAAGAGAGGGGGTGAGGACGGGAGCCTTGCGGATTATTCGCGTCGAGTGGTCCAGCAAAAGAAAGAGCAGGACCAGAGCCCTGACTCAGGAGTGTGTCTGGTTTGGGGGGGCTGCCAGGAGCCAGGGCAGTGGGAGCAGAGCTTTAAGAAATGAGTGTGCAGTGAGGTCAGAGAGAAGCCGGGGACCGCGTCACGTAGGACTTTGGCTGCTGTAAGGTCTGCATTTTCCTCTCTATGAGATCATGGCATTTTGGGGGGCCACAGTCATGATTTGGTTTGATTTGATTTATGCAGCTACTGTATGGATAACAGACTCTCGGGGGCAAAGGTGGGAGCAGTGATCCGGGAATGAGATCGCAGCTGTAATCCGGGAAAGAGGTGTGGCTTGGGGACAAAGTGGTGACAGAGTGAGGAGCCGTGGTTCCAGGTCTATCCTGAAGGAAAAACCAGTGGGATTTGCTGATGGACCAGAATGTCGGGTATGAGAGGAAGAAAAGAGAGGGGTCCAGGATCAGTGGTTAGGACAGCAGCGATGTCCAGTGGAACCCTCTGCCACCATGGAAATGTTCTAGCTCTGCACCGGCCAGCGTGGCAGCCAGCGGCCGCCTTTGGCCATGAAGCATGCGAAATGTGGCCAGTGCGACTGAGGGACTGAATCGTATAACCTTTTATGTAGCTTTGATAACTTAAATCTAAATCATCCCTCCTTTGTGACAACAGAAGTCACAGAGGTGCGTGTCACTGTCTTTAATATGGTAATAACCATGTATGGTGCCAGGTGGGTACTAGATTAATTAGGGGGGGATCACTCTGTAAATTATATTAATGTCTAACCACTATGCTGTACGCCTGAAACTAATGTAAAGCAATATTTATGTCAACTGTAATTGAAAATAAAGTTTAAAAATTAAAAATAATTGTAAAAAGTTTTTTTTAATAAAAAGATGTTTCTCCAATGTTAAGTGATCAGCAGCGTTAAGAGGAACCCAGAAAGAACACGGGGAGAGCGAGGCCGTTGGCATTTTGAAAGCCAAGTGGGAGGGGCTGGTCGTAGAGCACCCTCAGTAATGAGGGACGGTGGCCTGAGTGCGCACAGGTGACGATGAGTGGGAATCGTGGAGGTGGAGACTCTTAGAATTTCCTGCGTGTCACTTTTGTGAGATATAAAGCAAGGTAAGGCTGCGGCTGGGGGTTTTAGGGGAGAAGGTGTGAGGTACCATTCCTAGTAGATGAGGAGGAGGACCGGGAACACATCCACAGTGCCTAACAGTGTCCACGTGGAGGGGGTGCCCCATAAGTATCTGAGGGGCTGACAAAGTCCACAGTAGAAATTACACCCTCCCAACAGCCCTGACCCACGTGATTAGTATTCCTCTTTTACCTGGCGGGGACCAAGGCTCAGAGGAAGGGAGGGTATCTTGTCTAATTTCAAACAGCTGGCACTTAAGACTGAATCAGGAGTCCCCAGTTCTCAACCCGCAGCCCCTTCCACCCCAATAAAAAAAGAGGAGAGAGTCTCAGAAGAAAATAAATAAAATTCTCTATTATATCCTAATCACACAGTACAAATGGAAATTAAATAAGGGCGGGGGGAAAGCGGGAGACCCAGAACAGCATCTGGGGACCCTTCTCCCTCTGCCCCTAAAAATCCACACCCTGATCAATAAATACCCGTTCCCCAGAGATCCAGAAGTCCCAGCCCCCAAACAGTCCAGGCTGAAGAATCTTTGGTCGACCCCTTCCCCCTCTTCACTCCACAGAGGCGGGAAACTGTGGTCCATATCGTCGCCCAGCAAGTCTGTGTCTCCTGGGGTCTGGTAGGGCTCCTGTCGCCTTCCTGGAAGACCTCTGGGCTGGCCGCCCGTGTGCCCGGACTCACACCTGGACGCGGTAGCCCCCTGCCCGCCGCCGGCAGAGCCTCCGCACGCCCACCCAGTAGAGCGTCAGCATGAGCGCCCAGTAGCCCACGTAGGCGCCCGCCCCGGCGGCCAGGTGATGGGCCTCGGCAGCGCGCGAGGGGCCGCTCCAGTCGGCCTGGGCCTCCTGCGCCACGCTGCGCACCAGGCCGCCGAGCAGCAGCAAAGCCCAGAGGGCCAGGGGCAGCAGCGGGATGTAGTTGGCGGCCAGCTTCCGGCGGCCCGAGGTGCCCCAGCCACTCTGATTCATGGTGACCAGGGCCAGGAACTTGGCGGGCAGCAGGCCCCCCATGTAGAGGGGCGCGTACAGCGACAGCAGCAGCATGCGCGCGCTGCCCCGCAGCCAGGCCGCGAAGGCCGCCTTGGCCAGCGCCACGCCCTGCACGCACAGCAGCACCCACAGCAGCGCCCAGGGGCGGCCGGCGTAGAAGAGCCGCAGGACCGTGGCCGCCACGAAGAAGGGGAAGAGGCCCGACACCACCGCCTCGTAGGTCATCCACGCGTGGTGCCGGTGCCACCACAGCGCGTTGTACAGCCACTCGCGGAAGTAGGACTTGGACCAGCGCGTCTGCTGGCTGAGCCAGCGCAGGAAGGACGCCGGGGTCTCCGAGTAACAGCGCGACCGGGAGGTGTACCTGGACAGGCGGGAGGAGACATCAGTACGTCTCTCTCTGGGGCCGGGACAGAAATGCAGACATCGCCACTGCCGATGGCCCCTGGGCAAGTTTTCTGAACCTCTCTGAGCCTCGGTGTTATCGTATTTAAAACGGAGTTAATGACGGGTCCTATCTAATGGGGTATCCTAGAAACCGAATGAGGACTAAATGTCCGGCGCTTAGCACCAGTGTGTATATAGTCCTTGCTCAATACATGTCAACCGCTACTGCTATTTTGACGGTGACTAATATTACTGTTGTCATTACTAAGATTATTATGGCCACTGACACCATTACTAATACCATCACTATGCTGTGACGAATACTCTGGCGCTTACTGTTATTGGCAGGCCGGGTGGTGAGGAATAGCCAGGCGTGGTTCCTACCTTGGGTAGCCCATGCGTTAGAGCTTCTCAAAGGAACCGTAAACCTCCCTTCCTGTGGGTATCACTAATCCCCACTAATCTCCGCAGACATCACTAATCGATCCCTACTGGTTTCCAGCTAGGATCCCTTTTGGGGACTGTTACCAGGTGGCCGCCAGCAGCCAGTTTGTTAGGAGGGGGGTCAAACGACTCTATCCCCTGTGTCGCTGGCATCTGCAATGGCCTCCCTGCTAACTCCTTTGCCTCCTCGGTCTGTACTCAAAACAGCTGCCAGAGGGATTCTGTTACAACCAGATGTCACCCCTCTGCTCAGACCCGGCCCACGGCACTCTCGTCTTCGTTCAGAGTTCTTATCCTGGCCTGCAAGTCTTTCATGAGTGAACCCCCGTTGACTCTCCTGACACACACTCTCCCTTGCTTTTGCTCCGGCAGCACTGTATTCAGCCTCCATTCCTGTCTTCCCTCCGGCACCCTATCTGGCACTTCATTCCCTACCCCTAAACTTCCTATGCCCCTTCCTGGCTTTATTTCTGTCCACCGCATGTACCATTATTGACCATACTATATGTTCTCCGTGTTCCTTATTTATTATCTATCTCCGCAGTCCACAGAAACATGAATTTGTGCCTCTTTCGTTAACTGTGGCATCCCCAGGCCTTAAAACATTGTGGACACTTAATGATTATCTGTCGAGTGAGTGAATGAATGCTTGGGTTTAGTCTACCCCAGGTTCTCTCTGGCCCTTTCGCTGGGTCTAACTTTGTAGGAATCACTTGCCACTGAACTTCACCTGTGCTAGCCCATGCCCCCTTGAGTCTCACTGAATCACGTCTCTTCTTCCTGAAGCACTAACTAGGGTTCAGGTGCTGTCCTCTGTCCTTGATTCTTCTTGCTTGCTCTCTCGCTGGTTAGATCTCACTCTGTTTATCTCTCTCCCTTCTCACGTCACTCGGAGTAGTCTCTGCTACTGTAGTCATGTGTGATTTCCGGGGCAGAGCCATCTCGCCCGTCTCATTCTGCATCTTCTAGGTGGAATTCCCCACCCTCACCTTGCCTCACTTCGAAGTGTCAGCTGAGTCACAAGGTTCGATGCAAATGCTACCTCTACACCTTATGGTACCTACGCCTTATGGTACCTTACCAAGCAAGAAGAATCAAGAGATTCTCACTTGGAAGAGCCCATTGTTCTGCAAGGTACTTTGGGTTTGGAGAAGTCCCAACACACACACACACTCATCGGGATACTCTTTGGCCTCCACACACACTCGATCCATGGGTCCCCTCAGCTTACTTGGTGGCATAGCCCATGCTCAGCATGCGGTTGGTGAGGTGCCGGTCATCCCCAAAAGTGCAGTGGGTGCCCAGGAACTTCTGGTTGTACCAGGCCTCGAGGAACTGCTGCAGGAGGTTGTTCCTGTATAGGCCTAGGTGGGGAAGGGGAGTACAGGAGCGTGAGCCTCTGCTGTCGCCAACAACATCCCCTCATCTGTCTCCAGCCTCAGATCGTCTCAGTTCCAACCGCAGCCTTCACCATCTCCATCTCATTCTCAGCCCTATGGCTAAGGACAAATCCAGCCCCGGTCCTGTTCTCGAATCCTTCCTCAATCCCACACCCATCCCACACCTGCCCCAGTCCTGTCCCTGAACCACGCCCGCTTTCATGGCAAACCCGCACCGACCCCATCCCCAATCCCATATCCATTCTCAGCCCCATCTCCTACTCGTGCTCATCCAGAACCCATCCGCGACCCCAAATGTGGCCGCATCCCTGACCTTGACTCCAAACCCACCTCAGCCCCTTCTCCAAATTCTGCCCCAGCCCCAGCCACACTGTTTCTCCAACCCATTCTCAACACTAACACCATCCCCGCCTCAAACTTCCTATCTTCCCCCATCCCCCGTGTCTACCCCAGCCCCATCTTTGTCTGCGATCTCAATCACATCCTCAAGCCATCCTGGCTCCCTCCTCCCTCTGCCACCCAAACCCTACCCCTGCTCACCTAGGGGGCCACTGATACAGGACACGCAGTGAAAGTAGCTCTGACAAGCCCGCTCCACATTAAAGGCCACCCAGTACCGCAGGCTGCTCAGGAAGCTGACCCACGAGTCCAGAGGGTTCAGGATCCGCACGTCACCCCCAACAGCTCCTACCCGGGGGTCTTCATCCAGCACCCGCACCAGCTCCAGCAGTGCCATGGGGTCCAGCCTCGTGTCTGAATCACAGACCTGTGGGATAAGAAGCGGCCAGGACCAGGTCAGATTCCTGAACGCGGCTTGGTGCTTGAGGGGAAGGCACCTCGGGGTGTAGAGCAGCAGAGATGCCGCAGCCCATGTGAACATAACCTTGACTTTTTTTAGTCATTTTCTATGTCTGATCACATTTCAAGATGACCTCCACCCTCCCAAGACATGTGCTGTTGTATCATGCCGCCCCGTGGTGCGTGGGCAAGGTCTGTAACCCTCTTGTAACCAACAGAATATGGCAAAAGTGATAGGATATAAGCCCCGTGATTATATTATGTTCAACGGACATGGTGAAGAGGTTTTGCAATGTCGCTAAGGTCCCTCATCTCTTGACTGTCAATTAATCAAAGGGAGATTATTCCCAGGTGGGCCCGACCTAATCCGGTGAGCTCTTTGGAAGAGAGTTTAGAAGTCAGAGACTTTCTGTTGCTGGTCTTAAACAGGCAAGCTACCATGAGTTCTATGACTGCAAAAAAATCTGCCAACAAAGGCGTGAGCTTAGAAGAGGCTGCTGAGCCTTAGATAAGCACTAGCAGACACCGGGATTGCTGTCTGATGATACCCCGAACAGAGGATCCAGTTAAGCTTTATCCAGACTCCTGATCCACGGAAACTATGAGACAACGTATTTTGTTTCAAGCTGCCGAACGTGTGGTAATTCATCACGCCGCCATAGAAAACTAATGCAATGCATCAGTGAAAGAATCTGTACTCTGAATGGACGAATGACTGACTAAATGAACGAATGAAACTTTATATTGGATAGATAGATATATGATGAAGAAATGAACAAGAGAACCTCGACATTGAGTGAACAAAAAAAAAGAAGGAACAGAATGAACGAATCTCTACATTTCATGAATAAGCAAATGACTAAATGAACGAATGGTTTCCATACTGGATGGATAGATGGATGCATGAATGGATAGGCAAAGAATCTCTACATTCGGATGAAGAAAGAAAGGAATCTCTACGTTGAATGGATGAATAAATAATGAATGAATGATCTCTTATTGAATAGGTGGATAAATGAATGAATGAAGGACTACACTGAAAGAGGAAAGGGAAGAAGGGAGAGAGAGAGTCTATATTGAATGGATGAAGGAGTGAATATATTGGATGGATGGATGGATGGATAAGATGAATGAATGGATGAATAGTAAGATGAATGAATGGTGAATGAGTAAGATGGATAGATGAATCGTAGATGGATAGATGGATGGATGGATGGAATGGAAATAGTGGATAGGTAGATAGATGGTAGATGGATGGATGGTAGATGAATGGATGGGTCAGATGAATGAGGCAGACTGAACCGGAGCGGATGGGCCAGACGAGCGAACGAAGACGGATGGATGAATAGAGAATAGACTGATGAAATTATCCATCAGATGGCAAATATCTGCAATAGATCGAATAAGATAAATCAAATAGATAAATAACACTGGACGGATAGATAGAGGGGTTTATGAATGAAGTAGTGAAGGAAAGAGTCTCTACACTGAACGGGGGAATGGATAAAGGAAGGAAAGAGGAGGCTCGTTGCGATGGAGGGAGGTGGGGCTGCGGCGTGAGGGGCGCGGCGCGGCGGGGCGCCTGGCACTCACCTGCACGTAGTCCACCGAGTCGCCGAGCGCCTTGAAGGCGGTGTACATGACCTCGCGCTTGCCTCCCCAGCGCTGCGCCACGCACACGCACCTGCGCGTCCTCACCAGCGCCTCGACCGCCAGGCGCCCGGGGTCCTCGGCCTCCACCTCCCGGTAGGCGCCCGCGCCCGCCGCGCCCGCCGCCGCGGGTTCCCAGGGCTGGTGGTAGTTGCCGTCCCACACGTAGGTGGCGGGGTCGTCGTCGGCGAAGACCTCGCGGAACATGTCCACCATGTACAGGTCCTCGGCGCGGTTGCCGTCCACCACCATGAGCACGCGCAGCCGCGCGCGCGGGTACAGCAGGGCGCGCGCCGACGCCAGGCACTGGCGCAGGTACGCGGGGTCCTCCTGGTACGCGGAGATGGTCAGCGCCACGCTGCGCGCCGCGGCCGCGGCCGGGGGTCCGCGCGCCGCCGCCGCCGCCGTCCGCCGGTGCTCCAGGTACGCGAACACGCTCTGCGCCACCAGGTGCGCCGACAGGAAGGCGCCGTACAGGCCGAAGGCCAGGAGGCCGTAGCGATCGGAGGCCAGCGGCACGCCCGCCGCGTAGGCCCAGCTCATGAGGCCGAGGATGAGCAGCGCGAAGGCGATGGTCAGCGCCCGGCGGGCCAGGCCCCGGCAGTGGCGGGCTGCGCGGCCGGGCTTGGGCGCGTCCTGCTGGGGACGGAGACGCGAGATGGCAACATAAGTAAATGATCTAATACGAGTCCCGAAGTCCTCCTGCGGGAAGAGAAGGCCGCGGGGGTGTGCTTTGCCCCAGAATCAGTGACGTCCCGCTTCAGAACACCCCCCCCTCCCCCGAGCCCCGCAACGTTATTTTCGTTCGTT
>NW_024350326.1:322673-327306 GCF_902729225.1 Pteropus medius | reverse complement strand
GAATCGGTGAAGGAAGGAGTGCATCAAATGAATGAAGAAAGGAAGAAAAGAATGAATGTCTGCAATGAATGGATAAACGAATGAGTAAAATGAATGAATGACTTCTACACTGGACGGATAGATAGAGGGGTTTATGAATGAAGTAGTGAAGGAAAGAGTCTCTACACTGAACGGGGGAATGGATAAAGGAAGGAAAGAGGAGGCTCGTTGCGATGGAGGGAGGTGGGGCTGCGGCGTGAGGGGCGCGGCGCGGCGGGGCGCCTGGCACTCACCTGCACGTAGTCCACCGAGTCGCCGAGCGCCTTGAAGGCGGTGTACATGACCTCGCGCTTGCCGCCCCAGCGCTGCGCCACGCACACGCACCTGCGCGTCCTCACCAGCGCCTCGACCGCCAGGCGCCCGGGGTCCTCGGCCTCCACCTCCCGGTAGGCGCCCGCGCCCGCCGCGCCCGCCGCCGCGGGTTCCCAGGGCTGGTGGTAGTTGCCGTCCCACACGTAGGTGGCGGGGTCGTCGTCGGCGAAGACCTCGCGGAACATGTCCACCATGTACAGGTCCTCGGCGCGGTTGCCGTCCACCACCATGAGCACGCGCAGCCGCGCGCGCGGGTACAGCAGGGCGCGCGCCGACGCCAGGCACTGGCGCAGGTACGCGGGGTCCTCCTGGTACGCGGAGATGGTCAGCGCCACGCTGCGCGCCGCGGCCGCGGCCGGGGGTCCGCGCGCCGCCGCCGCCGCCGTCCGCCGGTGCTCCAGGTACGCGAACACGCTCTGCGCCACCAGGTGCGCCGACAGGAAGGCGCCGTACAGGCCGAAGGCCAGGAGGCCGTAGCGATCGGAGGCCAGCGGCACGCCCGCCGCGTAGGCCCAGCTCATGAGGCCGAGGATGAGCAGCGCGAAGGCGATGGTCAGCGCCCGGCGGGCCAGGCCCCGGCAGTGGCGGGCTGCGCGGCCGGGCTTGGGCGCGTCCTGCTGGGGACGGAGACGCGAGATGGCAACATAAGTAAATGATCTAATACGAGTCCCGAAGTCCTCCTGCGGGAAGAGAAGGCCGCGGGGGTGTGCTTTGCCCCAGAATCAGTGACGTCCCGCTTCAGAACACCCCCCCCTCGAGCCCTGCAACGCTGCTCGTTAAACTCATCGTGGCAAAGTGATCAAGGCGGAATGTCTGATTATATCGATTCTACTGCTTTTTTGTTTTTTGGGGGTTTTTTTCCACATTTGTAACGGCTCTTAAACCCACGAGGAGTACACTCAATGGAGTGTCACAGTTTAATTAACAGGCGTTCCCGCCCCTTCTCAGTGGCACGTAAGATAAGGACCCATCTCACAAGCGAAAGTTTCTTAGTGCTGAGATAATAATTAATAATAATAATAATAATAATAATAATATACTGTACATCTAGAAGAACAGTGCGATGTGGTGTGTACCGGGCGCTGCGCTCAGCCTTTAATAGGAGCCGAGTTATTTTAATCCTCACAACACGTACTATTCGTACTATTGTTACTGCCCTCATTTTACAGATGAGGCAACTGAGTCACACAGGTGCAGCAACCTACCCACCGTCACACCTGGAAAGCACAGGAGCCAGGATTTGAATCCTAAGAATGGCTAATCACAGCCTTACCTACTGGGTTTATTCCTCCGCAGAGCCCTGGGGGACATAATGGTGACCGCCACCGTAGCGATGGCAAAACAAGACCCGAGGAGCCAGGAGGAGTAGCTCGCTCAAAATCACAAAGCTCACTTCCCAAAGACGTGGCCTGGTTCTCCTTGTCCATCGGCCAGGTGCCCAGCAGGTGAGGCTGGAGCCCGGAGCAGAGGGGAGGGGCGCCTGCATCTTCTCATCTTTAAACTGGGGCTTTAGCCCCTTCCACGTGCCAAGCGATGCTCTACGTGAGGTCGGGACTGTTACTCTCACCCGTTACAGATGAGGAAAGCGAGGCGGGCAGGGGTGTATCCCCTCACCCAAGGTCCCTCAGGCAGCCTGGCTCCATCGTCGTCCTCTATGCTAAAATGCCCTCCTGTGTCACCAGCCCCCACCTCGTGGGCTTATTCTGAGTTAAATGAGTCATTAAGATGGAGAGTATTACTGGCCAAAACAGAAGTCACCCATCACATGTGACGCTATGACTGAGGAACTGGAGTTTTACATTTATTTAAACCAATTTAAATTTAAACACTGATCCTCGATCGAGCTATTGGGAAGCTTAAGCGCGTTTGGACTAAGTAGGATCTGTGTTCTTTTTCGACTGTAAACCAACTTTAAATACAGAGCACGTCCACTGAAAAGATAGCATCTGAGTTAGACGTGCTACACACCTGGCTTTTGGAGCCTGAGTATGAAAAAAGGAAGTGAAATGTCTCCTAAATAGTTTTGTATTGATTACATACGGAAATGATAATATTTTGGGTAGCACACTATATACCCACGGCTCAGCACCTGCCACCTTGTTCGCTGTGGCCCGCACATTCAAACTGGTGGTCACATTTTTAAATGGTTGGAAAAAGTCAAAAGAAGAAGAATATTTTGTGGCACATGAAAATTATATGAAATTCAAATTTCAGCACCCTCAAAGCAAGTTTTATGGGCACACAGCCAAAGTCATCTGTTACATACTGTCCGTGGCTGATTTCGCACTATGCCGAAGTTTAAGCCACAAATATTGACTATCGGGCCGTGTACAGAAAACATTTTCGACCCCTGGTACATTGGGTTAATTAAAATATATCATTAAAATTAAATTCACCCGTTTCTGCTTACTTTCTGTAACGTGCCTCCTAGAAAATTCGAAATCATGTCTGTAGTTCATGTTATGTTTCTGTAGGGAAGGTGGAGCTATTAGCCTGGCGCTAGTAATCGCTCAATACTATCAATTACTATCATTTCTTCTGGGGTCCTCCCGCTCTGTCCCTTTGTCCCACACGGAGCCCTGCCTGAGCTTCTGGCGACGGCCCAATGCATGCCGGGGAGCCCAGACATGGGTGGGCGTTTGTAGGATTTAACGCCAACCACACGCACAAGCACACGTGCATCGGTTGCGGACACCCCCGCCACATATACTCACACGTGACAAGGGACACACAGAGTGTGCCCACTTAGGAAAACACTCGTGTCCCAGAAGATGCCCCAGACACCTGTTCTAAAGGAGAACTTAAAGCACAGACCCCCACCGACAGCCACATAAGTTAACTTGGGGACATAAGCCCTTCGCCCTTCGGCAGACACCGGGGAGCGAGGAGCGGCCCATGTGACAACAGACAGGCCGACACCCGCCCTTGCGTCTGGAGCTACGGGACAGAGTTTCAGAAGAAAGAATAACAGTAGAGCTCGAACCCGTATGAAGTGGCCACTTTTACAAGTCGAAAGCGACCAAGTAGCGATTTCATTTAGTTCGACTTAAACGAAACACAAAAATAGAAATTCAGACCCACGTGTCAAGCACGTACAGATGCCTCTCTCCCCCTCTCGCTCGCTTGCTCTCGTTCATTCCCTCGCCCCCCGCTTCCCACCCACAGACGACCACAGATTTAAAGCAACATGGACACATCGAGTGTCCCGTGCACATAGGTGAGATGGCCACCCACATCCAGACAGGGCCGGCACACTCAGCCTCACATGGCCACTGTCCCACACGGATGGTCGCTGTCACACACCTGAGCTCACACACGTGGCCACACACGTGGCGGTGGTCCTCCCGGGGGCCGCGGCCCCACACGCTCTCACACGCACCTGTCTCATCGCGGCGTCCGGCTGGGCTCTCTCCCCCGCTGCTCTCCAGGTCTCTCTGTGGCCCGAGAGCTGGGGGGGGCGGCATTTGAAGAGCAGCTCAGGCGGGGGCGGGAGGAGGGGCTGACGTCAGGGCTGA
Organism: Pteropus medius; assembly: GCF_902729225.1. Taxonomy (NCBI): domain Eukaryota; kingdom Metazoa; phylum Chordata; class Mammalia; order Chiroptera; family Pteropodidae; genus Pteropus; species Pteropus medius. Next base: position 323,440 of record NW_024350326.1, on the reverse strand, counting down.
GCTGGGCCAGGGGCTCTGAGGTCACGGCCCAGCCGGGCAGCTCCACCCTCTTCCCGCCACTGCCCCCCACCCCTGCGCCCAGACGGCCTCCCTTCCCAGCCCCCATCATCAGCCCCCCCATCACAGCCCTCCCTCCTCTCCTCTCAGGTCTCCCCATCGCACCCTCTCCCCGCCTTCTCCTCAGCTCTCTCTTGTCCCCGTCCCTGGGACATTTCACTCCCTCCCGTCTCCCCTTCCTGTCTCTCCCCGTCTCTCTTGCTTTGTTTTATGCAGTTCTTAATATGCATTTTATGTACATTTTTTCAATAAAACCATGTATGTTTTATATTTACTGTATATTTACTGTAATATTTACCATGTTTTAATATATTTTAATATGTCATTTTATATGATTTTTTGTATATTTTTTTTTTTTGGTATATGCTGTGTATATGAGTGCTGATCTTTCTCGATATATGCCGATATTTTTTAGCCATTTATAATAAGCATATATGTCACTTTTTCGATCCGAGCCATTTTTTTCATTATCCATTGGACTGATTATGATTTTTTATTTTTCATCCTGTTTCCAGGCATCCGAGTATGGTTTATTCGGTTTGAAGGATAGTCTTGGGAACTGGCAGACGGAATAAAGTGCACACACGTGCGTGACTGTGGGTGTGACTGTTGGTGCGCTGGCTTGTGAGGCACGGCTGTCTGGAACCAGAGCTGTGAGTGAACGTCTGTCCGTCCAGCATCTGATTGATGGGTTCCCGTGTGTCTGTGTG
>NW_024350326.1:314002-319447 GCF_902729225.1 Pteropus medius | reverse complement strand
CAGTGGCTGGTCCTGAGAAGGAAGAGCTGAGGACCCCCAGGGAAGTAGAACTGAGGGAGAAAAGATCCCAAGTCTGTTAAGCCGAGGGCCCCTGGATTTCCAGGAACTCAGAGGCTTGGCCCCCTGAGCTCTCGGTGGAGCCCTGGACTGCTGAAGTCACACAGGCCGCTCCTCCCACACCCCCACATTCTGGAAAACACTGAGGCCTCAGAGATTCTGCCAACATCCTGGGAAGGAGGGAGGTGGTGGTGATGGCACGCTGACCTGCCTCTGCGGGGAGGAGGGGATGGTCCTGTCTGCCCGCAGCCCTGTCCCAGCAACTGAAGGCACAGCCACCGCCTCCTCCAGTGCTCCCACCTGCTCCCCGGAGGTAAACGGAGCCAGAGAGAGGGAGAGGGAGAGAGACTCCCTTCTTAGGCAGCTCTGTCCTCTCCCAGGGAAGCAAGACAGGAGGGGTCTCATTTTGCACAGATCTGGAAAGAGAAGTTTCCTGGCCATTGTGAGGCAGGAAGGGACTGCAGCGGCCGGGTAGGAAGGTCACTGAGGGAGGAGGGGCTGGCGCCGGGGCTGCTGGGTCTAAGGGAAGAGGCTGGAGGCTGGACTGTGGGGCCTGAGGGAGGAGGCATCTGGGGTTTTCACCGCAGCATGTCGACGGGGAGGCCCAGCCCCTTGAGTCCATCACTTTCTGAGCTCTGACAGAATTTTGCAGACCTGGGTTTCTCTAGCACACGTGGCTTGGCTCTGTGCCTCCTCTACTCCCTTCCCGAGCTGCCGTGGTTCACCTCGCGTCCTGGATCCGCCTGGCCTCGACCAAGGCCTGAAGAGGCTCCGTGGGAGGCACACAACAGTCTGGGTCAGAAGAAGGATACGATGTTGGGGCGTGGGAGGAACGGGTGGCCCCGGGGAGGAGCTGGTTACGTGCGTGTTCTTGGCTGGGAGCCGGTTCATTCGCCTCGGCCTCTCTTTCCTCATCTGTGAAATGGGACTATTTCAAATTGTCCCTCACGGGGAGCCCTTCGGATTAGGAGTGTCTGCCTGGTGCATTGGAATTTGACCGACGGAGGTGGCAACAGGGGGACGCTTGGTGGTGGCCATGTACCTATCGATGGCAAGCCCTGGGCTAGCCACTTCATATTCGGTTTTCTCTGACCAAAAGCTCTCTCTCAGATAGTTAGTATAGCTCCCTTGTTAAAGAAAGCTGAGGTTTTAAAAAGGGAAGTGACTTGTCTAAGATCACGCAAGTAGTGACAGAGCCGGGATCTGAACATGGCGCTTACAGAACCCTCAGCACGTGTGATTTCCACACTGCGGTATGATGGTAAAACGTTTAACCACCAGCTCTCCCTAGGTAAACAAGGTCTGTATGGAAACACATATGTTTATGATAAATTCTACTGATTATAAAGAATAGGGAGCACACAGTTTGCAAATAATAATACAATGCATGATAGTCTTTATCGTCGACTCCATATGAGAGTTTCAGGGCAACTTACCATTTCTTATAAAATCCGGTACTAATTCTTATAGTTCTGTCGCAATCAGTAATGGCACAAAACCANAGAAGACAGAGGCTCAAAGAGATGCAGTCCTCGGTGCCAGGAGTCTGGGTCCCTAGCTCTCCTGCTTCGTCATCCTAGAGCTGAGCGACCCAGTTCTCTACCGTCATGGATCTGGGTCCTGACCCGGGCAAAGATTCCCAAGCCTCAGTGGCTTCCAGAGCAGCAGAACCGAGGGGCGAGAAGGGGAAGCACAGTAGTTCCCCCGTCACCTGCAGCTTCCCCCGCTGTGGTTTCAGTTACCCGAGGTCACCCGGGGCCTGAAAATATTAAGTGGAAGTTGCAGAAATAAACAACTTTTAAGTTTTAAATGCCACACAATTCTGACTGGCTTCGTGAAATCTCATGCCAGCTCGCTCCATCCCACCGGAATGTGAACCATCCCTTTGTCCGGCATCTCCTGGCTGCATCTACTACCTGCCCGTCCGTCACTTAGCTGGCTCATTTATTAGGTTGACAGTCACTTGTGTTCAAGTCACCCTTATGTTACTTAACTGGCCCCAAAGCCATTCACATAATTTTATTACACCATGTTGTTGTATTTGTACCAGTTTGTTATTGTTGTCGTTAATCTCTTGCTGTGTCTAATTTATAAATTAAACTTTATCATAGGTGGGTATGTAGAGGAGAAATCATAGTATACATAGGCTTCAGTAACATCTTCATTTTCAGGCATCCCCTAGGGGTCTTAGAACATATCCCCCATGGACGAAGGGGGATGGCTGTAGTTCTGGGGCTGCTTGAGTAACAGGAACCAGTGTCGTTCCTGATCCGGGGTCCCCAACCTGTAAGCTCTCTGAACCCCATCCTGTTGGGCTTTTAAGGAGGCTTCATTACATAGGCGTGATTGATTAAATCGTTATTGGTGATCGAACTTAATCTGCAGCCCATCTCCCCTCCCCAGAGGTGGGGGCTGGACTGAAAGTTCCGACCCTCCAGTCACAGAGTTGGTTTCTCTGGTAACCAGCTCCCATCCTTAGGTGCTTTCCAAAGGTCACCTCATTAAATAACAAAGGATCTTTATCACTCTCGGAGTTGGCAATTCCAAGGGTTTTAGGAGCTCTGTGCCAGGAATGAGGATGAAGACCAAGTATACATTCCTTACTATAAATCACGGTATCACAGATGCTTCCACAATTGAACATAAAAGCCACCTACCAGGCACATTACTTAGCTAAAGAAGATAAGGTTCTTGCCTTCTAAGAGAAAATACCAGGCAAAAGATGTAGAGAGAAAACAGGCACTCCAACAAAAACTTGTACACAGATATGTCCATAATAGCGTTCTTCACAATAGCCAGAAAGTGAAAACAACCAAAATGTCCATTAACAGATGAATGGAAAAACAAAACGTGGTCCGTTCATAGAGTGGAATATTACTTAGCCGTTAAAAGGAATGACATACTAATACGTGCTACTGTGTGGATGAACCTTGAAAAGCGAAAGAAGCCATACACAAAAGGTCACAGATTGCGTGATCCCAATGAGATAAAATGTGCAGAAGAAGGGAATTCGCAGAGACAGAAAGCAGATTGGTGATTGCTGGGGGCTGGGGAATGAGGAGTTATTGCTCGAGGGGGACAGAGTTTCTGTTTGGGGTAATAAAAAAGTTCTAGAGTTGGACGATTGCGCAACAATGCGAATGTGCTTAATGTCACCGAATTACATACTTACAATGGTTAAAACGGTAAATTCTTATTTGTTTGTTGCTTTTAGTTTTGTGACTTTGCATGGTGAACACGGAATGCAATATTATAGAATTGTACACTTGAAACCTATATAATTTTATTAACCAAAGTCACCCAGAATTTTTACTAAAAAGGAATTATTGTCCATTAATTTAAAAATGATAAATTCTTTGTTATGTGTATTTTACAATTTTTAAAAAGCAAAGAAGGAGAAGGAGAGTAAATATCAGAACGTTGATGGGAGACAGGCAGACTTCGACTGAGTCCGCCTTCCTCCTATTACTCTCTGAGGCCTACAAGGCATTCAACTTCTCCATCTCCGATTCTGCTCCCTTCTCTCTGAGAAGGCACGAAAGCCCCCTTTCCTCTGCAATAGTGAGAGGTCAGGTTTACTACTTGGTTAGTTTTCAAAGATAGGCAAAATGGATCAGTGAGTGATAACAATGTGTCATTACATCACGTATTATTTCATCTTGTGGATCCTGTGCTGGAGGAAGTCAGAGCAGGAGACCCTATATCCACTCCTGTCTCTGTGGTTATCTTGGCCAGATAGATGGGGTGGTCTTCTTCATCTTCCTTTCTGGTGTGTCCCTTGCTGTCAGAATCGTCCTTATTCATCGCATCAACCTTTTCAAATGATTGCTTTAGATATTCTTGAGGACAAGCAAACAGTTCTCAGGATGTCTCTGTGGTTGGATGGGGGTGGAAAAACACTTATAAATATTGGGTAAAAGGTGTATAGAAGGAAAAAGGCACTACACTGGGTGGGGGGGGCTTTGCTCCCCTGGGGATGAAGAAAAACGTGATAGTAATAATAGTCCAAATAGGCACTAGGTGTGGGATTTTGTTAGGACGGGTCCTCAAAATACATGCCAGGCTCTTGCCGAGAGCTCATCTATCCTTCTAAATCTTGCGTCAACCTTCTTCAAACATTTGTTGTAAGGATGAACTAGGTTAATACCTTAGAGCACGGGCAGTGATCGACACACAGTATGTACTGAATAATGTTAGGTTTTCACTGTTATTTTACAGATGAGGAAACTGAGACTTAGAGCATTCAAGTTAATTGCTTAAAGTCACTGAAAATCTCAGGCTTGTCAAATATCTACAAAGGTCTCATTCTGCCCCAGCCCTGCCTTATAGCCTCTACAGTTGAGGTGTCGAATGTAATAACCACTCTCTGCATTTTTTGAGCACTTGAAATGTGGCTAGTCCTATTTGAGATGGGCCATGAGAGTAAAACACCCACCATATTTCGAAGACTTACGATGAAAAAAAAATAATGTGAACTAGCTTGTGAATAATTTTTATATTGACTACATGTTGAAATTATTATAATTTGGCTATATAAGGTTAAGTAAAATATTTTATAAAAATTAAATTTGTTATAAATTCAATTAATTATAAAATTAAATTCTTCAAAGTGCCTCCCAGACAATTTAAAGTTACACACGGCTTACATTTCTATTGAATTTTGTTGTTCTACAATCTGAAAAATAATTTGTAGGTGTTTTCCCATCGGCATCCAACCAACCACAGAGACACCCTGAGGACAGTTTGTTCTTGAGAATCTCTAAGGCAATCATTTGAAAAGATTGATGCAATGAATAAGGGAAATTCTGCAATGACAGAAGGAGAAACACCAGGAAGGAAAAAAAACTGCAATTGTGACTCCACCAAGACTTGAGAGTAAGAAAGAAAATCTATGGTCTGCACCCAACACCAATCATGGTGGTTGCCATTTATTGAGCCCCTTCTGCAGGGCAGTCACTATACCAAACACTCACCTTTCTCGCCTCTGGACGCAAGAAGCTATGAACTGGCTAAACATCATCACCAAGTGACAGAAGAAACTTGAGCTTTGAGAAAGGTGACTGGCCTATGGTTTAAGGTTGCAATTTTGAGAGGGGCAGAGCTGAGTCCTGCTGATGGGTCCCACATAGCATCCAGGACCAGTCTCTTTTTGTGATGCATCACTACTCAGGAAGGCTACTGCTTCCCTATTACATTCATTTCTCCACGATCCATAATAACTATTTTGGCCCTTCTGCTCTGTCCTTAAAGGTCTGAACCTCCTCCCTCATCCCCACTCACAGCTGATACCCTTGCCTTATATTCCACCCAATCCACACTCCTGTATCCTCCTGCACCACTGTCCTCTGTCTTCACCTCCAGAAAACAAGGACCCCTGCCCAAGATCTA
>NW_024350326.1:279643-313884 GCF_902729225.1 Pteropus medius | reverse complement strand
CACCCCAATATGGTTTGGAACCTCTTCTCTTTTTTTTAAAAAAAAAATTGTGTCCTTCAACTCCATATCCTTCTTTAGTTTCTGACCAATTCCCTGGCTCTCCTTCACAGCAAAACATCCTAAAAGAGGTGCATATGTTTACTGTACTCATTTCTTCATCTCGTATTTCTCTATAACTCACTCCAAAGAGTCTCTTCTTCACCGTTCTATTGAGTGTGCCCTTATTGAGGTCCCCAGGGGTATATGTGTCACCCGGACTCTCCATAAACTGTGGTTCTTGCTCTGGACAGTTTTAAGTTCTGGTCTCTTGAGGACGCTGACTCTGGCTTTAAGGGTCTCAGCAGAAGATATACAAAAGGAACCGGGGTCGGGGGCAGGCAAGTGAACTAAAACCAATTGGGTGACAAGAAACCAAGGCTCCTTGCGCTTCTCAGTGGCCACAAAATACCAAGAATAGACCAACATGGCACTTGTTTTAACAGCATTTGGGAAGTAGGCTGGGCCCTTTTAGGAACTCAAGTACCTGACTGTTTTTCATAATCTCAGTTATCTGTGGTATGCAAAAGTTCAACTTCTCAACTGCAAATTACTGTAGCCGCTATGGAAAACAGCACGGAGGTTCCTCAAAAAATTAAAAATAAAACTGCCTTAAAACTCAGCAATTCTACTTCTGGGTATTTATCTGAAAAAAAATCCAAAGCACCAATTCAAAAAGATATATGCACCCCTAATGTTCACTGCAGCACTGTTTACAAACAGCCAAGATATGGAAGCAACCTAAGTACCCGTCAATAGACAACTGGATAAAGAGGAGGTGGTATATACAATGGAATATTATTCAGCCATAGAAAGAAGACTCAAATCTTGCCATTTGCGACAATATGAATGGACCTAGAGGGTATTATGCTAAGTGAATTAAGTCAGATAGAGAAAGACAATACGATATGATTTTCATTTATATGTGAAATCTAAAGAACAAAATATAAATAAGCAAACAAAACAGAAACGTATCGATAGCTGCCAGATGAGAGGGGGTGTGGGAGGCTGGGTGAAAAAAGGGGACGGGATTAAGAACAGATTGGTAGTTACAAAATAGTCACGAGGATGTAAAGCACAGCATATGGAATATAGTCTATAATATTGTAATAACTATGGATGGTGCCACGTAGGTAGGTAGGTACTAACTAATCGGGGGATCGCTTCATAAATTATATAAATGTCTAACCACTCTGCTATACACCTGAAACTAATATAAAATATTGAATGCCAACTTTAACTGAAAATTGATTCATTAAAATAGAATAAAAAGAAGTTCGATCCTCTCAACATCAAGGGTCAAAGAATCTGGGCGCCCAGGACCCTTTTCTCTCAATAAACCAGGATAAGTAAAGGAGCGAGTACTAAGGTGAGAAGAATCAGAAGTAAGCGGTGAAAGGCAGAGATGATGGTAAGAGAGAACGGAACCGGAAACACACAGAGAGAACTCTCAGATGGGAGGCAGAGAAGGTGAGACAGCTGGACAAGACAGAGCACTCCCCACCCCTCAACCCCTTCCATGGTTAGTCCCATAATTCTCTGCTCCTGTGGAAGCTCACTGGTAGGCTTCTAGCCCAAAGAGATGATGCTCTCACGAAAATATCAAGGGATATAGGAAATTATAAGAAGACAGAGACAGAGGTAAGGACAGTCATCCTAAAAACGTACTGCCAAGGTTTGTACCAATTAAGATGCTTTCAGTTACAGGTAATTTACAATTTACAATTACACCTAACGATGACTTAAACAGACAACATTTGCGGTTTACAAGAATTTTGGGGACGGGTAGTGCTAGGTTAGGTTCTGTCTGAATAATATCATCGGGAACCATGTTCATTTTAATCATTCCAGTTTATAATCTTCAATAGGGTGGATTACTTCCTGGAGATTGCCACCTCATGGCTGCAAGATAGCTGCCATAACTCCTGACTTCACACTACAGCATCTCAAGCCAGGAGAATATGGATAAAATAGGGGTGCGCTGGAGATTTTATGAGATTATCTGATATGCTCAGATTTGTATTTTATAAAAATGTCCATGGGGTCATACATAAAAGACCAATTTTAGCAGGTTCCAGGGGAGGAAGGAGAACAAGTGTGGATGTGACCCAGAGGAAGCCAAAGCCTCGTGGGGAATTAAAGCGAAGCGTATGGCAAAGAGCACAGCAATGTATAGAGAAGGGCTCAGATGCTGAGAAAAAACAACAAGAGATGTGGGGCCCCACAGAGAGTAACTGCCAGACAGATTTCTAGGTCTTTAGAAAAATCCAGCTGTTCTTTCTGAAACTGAGGCAGGCCCCTGCACGTTTCCCGTGAACCCCCTGTACAGAAGCATAAGCAGGTTTTGTTCCTTGTTACTGAATAGCCCACGATTAACCAGTAGTGGCAAAAAAATGAACAGAGGCAACACGACTAGGCTAAGGAAAAGAAGGAAACTCTCAAAAACAGACTCCCATTCTGGCATGGCCCCACAGGCTGAACCCGGGGAATGCCCCACTGGCTGAACCTGGGGAAATGACACTGGGGTTGATCTGGGACAAATTCTTGCCTGTGCTGCAAAAATGCCTGAGCTTTCTGGTGGCTGATGCCTGAAATGGTCTCAGTAAGTCGTGATGCCTGAGATGGTGAAGCCAGATTGCATGAGCTGGAAACTCAGGTCTGCTCTTGACCAGCAACTGACCAAGTCATTTAACCTGAGGGTCAACAAATGTTTTTTGTGAAAAGCCAGATAGTAAATATTTTATGTTTCACAGGCCAGAAGGTCTCCATCACAGCTCCTCAGCTCAGCTGTTATAGCAGAAATACCGCCACAGACAATATGCAAGTGTTGAGTGTGGCCGGGTGCCAGTAAAACTTTATGTAAGGAAACTGAAATTTGGATTTTATGTAATTTTTATTTGTCACAGAATATTACATTAAGAAATGTAAAAACCATTCCTGGCTCACAGGCCATAAGCAACAGGTGTATCTGACCTCTGATTTACTGAGCCTCAATCACTTCATCTATGAAATGAGAATAATAATACTTACAGACGACTTTTTGAGCAGAACAAAGAAGATATTTGATGCAAAGCACTTAGTATGGATTCTCGGGCAACAAATATTATCTATATGCTAGCAATCAGAAAAAAAAAATCTCTTTTTCTCATGTTTTACACTCTCTCTGGGTGAACCTATCCATCTCTGCCTCCAGCTCAGACCTTGATCTTGAATTCCAGACATATCATTGTAGGTTCCTCTGTCCCTTCAGGCCCATCTCCAGAATTTGATTTCATCACCTTTTATAACTCTGTGTTTTGGAATAAATTGTGTCCCTCCCAAATTCATATGTTGAAGCCCTAACCCTCGGGACCTCAGAATGTGATTGTATTTGGAGATGGGGCCTTTAAGAAGGTGACTCAGTTAAAATGAGGTCACCAGGGTGGACCTTGATCCAACCTGACTGGGGTCCTTATAAGAAGAGGTTAGGACACAGGCACACACAGAGGAAAGATTGTGTGAAGATATGGAAGACAGCTATCTGCAAGCCAAGGAGAGAGGCCTCAGAAGAAACCAACCTTGATGACACCTTGATCTTGAACTTCCAGCCTTCAGAATCGTAAGAAATAAATTTCTGTTGTCTTAGCCACCCAGTCAGTAAATGGTACGATGTTACGGCAGCCTGAGCAAACTAACATACTCTCCTCGTCATCATGGGATTCCATCTCAATGATGGTCTTCAAATCCATCAAATTACCCTGGTGTGGCGATGTAAAAGAAAACGGCCATGTAATTCTTTGACACTTTTCCCACTGAGAGGTAAAGTCTATGCTCTCCCTGAATCTGGGTGAGGTCGTGACTACTTTGACCGATGGCATGTGGGAAAAACGATGCCACATGACTACTGAGTCATGTTCAGGTAGCCCTAGAAAGAAAACCAACAGGATGATGGAGCGGATATGTTAAAAATTAAACTCAGTTCATATGCAGACTCAGAACCTACCTCCTTCCATTCTTTTAAAGAATAAATTTCTTCATGATTTAAGGAATTCTTATGTTTGCTGTAACTTAGACATGAAAACATCCAATTATACAGTGATTTGGAAAACGAACAAAAATTTGTCTTTATCTCTTTCTCTTGGACTCCTGTTTCCTCACTCTGTACTTTCATCTAGGGTTGTATCCACTGAGTCTGAGAACAACTCTGTAGAACATTCCAGTGTTGCTTAAAACTTCAGAAATGGTCATCTCCTTAGATCAGTGACCCACAAATTATCTCCTTCAGGAGCAGAAAGTTAGGGCATTAATCTTGGTGATGGTGTTATATAAAGGATCCTCCCTAACAAATGTCCCTTACTTCCCTATATTCCGGGTTACCAAGCCTTATAGCAGCACTATCATATAAGAGAAATATAAGAAGCCCCTTTTGATCAACTAGAGTTTTTGCTAATGAGGCAAGTTAGGGTGGGATCTTACAGAGCTTCAGTGGGATTAAAGCTTTGGAACATTCAGCCTCTCACACAAATCTCTGAAAAGGGGAGATGGAAGACATTCTGGAGCTTAAGCTCTTAAACAATAAGATCCGATGAGCTTCAGAGTTACTGAAACATCAAGGTGTTGAGAGGGTGGTGCCCCCAGAGAGGGCATGGAAACTGAGGACTGAACTCTTGTTTCTCACAGAAGGTGGGAGGCAAGGGGAATTTCTGGAAACTGAAAGAAGCTCTGAGTTTCTGTCACATGATTGATTCAAGCCCCATTGTCCCTCCCCCTTTTCCTTTAATAAAGCATCGGCTGAAGCCCTTCCAGCCTGCCACCCCACAAGAAGCCAGGAACTGGCCACAGAAAAAAGAATCTCAGCTAGCGGTAAGTTGGAAGTCTGACAATTTAAAGATTATTTGACCACTTACTGTGTGGTCAAATACAGATAACTCCCAAGCTCTAGAGCTGGGCCGTCCAATATAAAATCCACTGCCACATATGGTCATTGAGTTCTTGCTAGTCTGACTTCAGATGTGCCATAGTATAAAATTAATTTAGTATATTCAAAAACTTAGTATGAAAGAAGGATGCAAAATATCTCATTGATAATTCTAAGATGGTCGTGTGTTCAGATAATATTCTTTCATTTGTTATCGGAATAAATTTCATTTGTTATTGAAATCTATTCAATACTATACAAATATACTATTAAAATTAATATATTATTAAAACTAATTTCTTTTACTTTGTAAAAGAATTGTAAGTCACATATGAGGCTCTCATTTATGTTTCTATTAGACAACATTACTCTAGCGATAGTCGCACTGAAAACCTGGTTGTCTTCTGTAGCATTCATACCAACGTGGAAGGTATTTAAAAGGAAAAACAAATGAAGGAAAAAATAAACAAGAATAGCACCTGGGAACTTAGGCTGTTCCTGGGGCAGCCACTTGGCATTGTAGGTCAGGTAGGACGTCTCAGAGAATATAATATCTAAGCAGAGATATGAATATTCAGAAAGAGCCAGATGCGGGAAGTCGAAATGAAGAACCTAGTAGGCAGAAGGAACGGAGGATGCAAAAACCCTGACGTGGCAATGAGCTGGGCATGTGTGAGAACTCCAAAGATGTCAGTGTGGATCCACACAGGGTGTGAGAGGACAGGGGAAGTGTGAGGTCTGAAAAACACAGGGGGCAGATCCAGGAGTGCTCAGTAAGCTTGAGTCAGGAGCTACAAAGGCATTAGAGGGTATTGAGCAGCATAAGGTCATGATATGATTTGTGCTTTTCAAAGATCATTGGGCTCCTGTCTAGAGAATGGATTTGGGGGGATGGGGAGGCAGGGACAGCATCAGTAGCAAGAACAAGCTCTTTGCAAGGTTAGTGCAAACAAGCAGTCAGACCAGAGACACAGACAAGGGCAGTGGCCATAAAAATGATTCCGGGTGTGAATTTAGTTGCTCTATAGATATAATTGATCAACTTGGATTGCACTGGATTACTAGGGACATGGAATTCAGGAATGTTAGATTTGGAGCTTCAACAACTGAATGTTTAAACTCCAAATTGACATAGATTGTTGGGAGTGTGCCAGATATGGGAGGATGGAAGAATTAAGAGTTTGGTTTAGGCATTGTTGGGTTTGCGGTGCCTATGGGATTTCCATGGGGAGATGTCAAGAAGTAATTGGTTATATTATGCTAGAGGTCTGGGGAGAAGCCAAGGCTAATTATTTAGATCAGAAGTTATCGGTTCAATATTATAAGCCATGAGACTGGATGATAGCACCTATGGAAAAACTAGAGGAAGGAGGAGGCAGGAAAAGCCATTGGACACCCCCAAACTTTCAGTTGAATTTAGAGGAGAAAAAGCTCACAATTTGGACTGAGAAGAGGTGGCCAGTTGAGCTATAAAGGAAACCAAGAGAGTGTGTGTACATTTTATCTTCTCAAAATGTAGGATAAATGAGTTTTAAGAAGGAGGAAGGGGTCTACTGGGTCCCATGTCACTGAGAAATCAGGATAAGAACTAAGAAGGCACCTCTGGAGTTGGCGACAAGAGGACGATAAAAATCCTTAAGGGGAGAACAGTACATGGAGTGCTCAGGACCGAACCAACTTGAAGCACGTCCAAGAGAAAAGCTGAGGTGAGGAGGTGGCCACACTGCTTCTTAATATGCGGGCTGTGAATCCTCCTCACTGAAAGAATTTTCTTAGAAGAAACAAGGCTGAAGCTGGAAAGGATATGGGCCAAGGATAAACTCTTTGTCGAGAGATGGTATGGATCATGTTTATTTTATAGAATGATCTAGTAAAAGAATCTTGGGGTTTTGGGGGGCAGGGGCAGAAAAGAAAGAGATAGTGCAGGAGAGACTCTTGGGGAGGTGTGAGAGAGAGGGATTCAGAATAAACGTGCAGAGGGAATAAATGAGAACCCTTGACTCACTGCATGAACTGGGATGAACCAGAACTCTCTACTCACCATAACAGGTACAGATAGATGGCGGGTTGGGTGATAGAAGGCTAAAAAGTTCAAAACTAGTTTTTACCATTTTTTCACTGAAATATGAGGCAAGGGCACAGATAAGAGCAGGGATTGGAAACTTAGGTGGTTTGAAGAGAGAGCAAAACTAAAATAATTATTTCAAGCATGGGAAAACAAATATGCTGAAACAATAAGAGTAAGCTAATGAGGAAGTGTTTAGTTTCCATGTGAAATCTGTGGTTATAAATCCAGTAGCACCCCATAATAATTGTGACATTGGGCAAGTTATTTCCCTTGTCATGGCCACGGTTTCCTCTTGTATTACGCGATGATGATACTTACCCAAAAGCAAGGATGTTACCTTTGGAGATGATAAAATGTACAATGACTGGCATCTTTCAGGGGCTAATCCAATAGCAGCCATCATAATCCACCCTAGTACCACCGGAGGGACACAGATTCTTTCCCCCACCCTGCAGCAAGGTGGAACCATAATTTCACAACTGCCTCACTGTGCTTTCTCCACCTGCCAGGGCACTATTATCCTTCTGGTTATGTCAACATTTTCAACCAATTCTTTAGCGATTATTGATCACATATCCTGAATGATTGTAGTGTGCTGAGTGATGGGGACAGATCTGAGTCTGTTGAAGGATGTGGTAAGAGGAAGTTAAGGGGAAAATTTTGGTGGATTTCCTCTGCCTGAGCTCAAATTCAGGCTCTCCCTCTTCCTAACTGGGGGCTTTAAACAGTTAATGAACCCAGTTTATGTCTTTGCTTTCTCCTCTGTACAATAGTTATACTAATTATAACTAACATAATTCTATATTGATGATGTCAACAGTAGGCTTAATGCTTCACATATATTCACTCGTGCAATCCTCAGGAGCCATAGGAGAGGAGTGGCGGTGACAAAAGAGCTCTTGGCACATACAAAACATGCAAAAGTAGTAAATACCGTTGTTATGAGTATTGTTCCAGATCTGAAATTGAGCATGAAATTGAGCTATTCAAGTGGATGGAGTCCCAGGACACAGCACAAGAGTCCCCATGTGTTAAAGTTATGGGTTCAGCCTAAAAGATTTCCATGTGTATTCTCATCTATTCCTCACGTACAAACCAGACTTCACTAAAAAGCCATCCCATTCTGTAGAGGAAACTGAAGAGATGTCACTGACAAGCACTCCTAATGGGCAGGTGTCAGGCATAAGATGAGAATACAGAATGACATAACTCCCGTGCCCAGAACTGTACACTAGAACAGTGACCTTCAACTGGGGCGTGACCTTCCCCCCAAGGGGAATTTGACACTTTTGGTTGTCATGACTGGGGGGCGTTTCTAGTGAGATCTAGCAGGAGACCAGAGATGCAGCTAAACATCCTAGAATGTTCTAGACAGTCCCACGAAAAAAAGAATTACCCAGCCCCAATGTCAATGGCGCCAAGGGTGGGAAACTACACACTATATTTAGCAGTATCCCACAGAAGACTCAGTGAAAGAGACTAAGGAAGACAGAAAGAAAAGAGAAAGGATGAAAGGAAAGGAGAGAGGGCAAGAGGCAAACTGTCATACTGGATATGCTCATCTCCCGATAACTTTGGGGGGAGCCCCTTTAAAAGGCAGCACTTCAGAGTTGCAAATGCAGTGCCTCTGAGATTGATTCAATTTGCTTTTAGACCTTGCTGCCTCCGTGACGGGCTGGGCATGACAGTGAACAAACTATTGAAACCCCAGGGCCATGGCTTCCCCTTGTAAAAGAAGATGATAATGGATGTCGTGCAATATTATTACGAGTATTAGATGTGACTAGAGGCTGAAAATTCCTCTTTCTTTTCAGAAGGCAGAATAGCCTGAGCTAAGATGATTCTCAAATCTCTGTGGTCACAGAAAAGCACCCTAGCTTGTATGTAAAGAGATTCTCGAATGGGGTTCATGAATGTGCATTTTAATGGCCACCCTGGATGTCTCTGAGAAAGCTTGCAGGCCACAGTGTGAGGAAATGTGGTCAGCCGACATGGACAAGGGGGTCACACAGACATTGGGTAGAATCTGGAAGCAACACTTACAGATGTGACCTGGTCCAGAGACAGACACTCCATTTCTCTGGATTCTCATTCTTAAGAGCATCGATAGCTACCCCAGAAGTCTTCAGGATATGTTCCCCGAGTGTTATTGTCTAGGATTTCGTCAGGTCCCACTGCTAAAACAATCCCTTGTAAAGCAAGGATGATTCTAGCTACTGGTAAAATGATTAGGATCTTCCCCCCAGAGATGGAGAGGAACATCTTTCCTGAAGGATGAGGAACTAAACAGAACTGGGTGTGGTTAGCAGAGAAAAATGGGGAAATGGATGTTAGCTGGGCAACCAGCAATGTCTGTCACAGCTGTGTGTGGAGGAGACTTGGATATCATATAAAGTTGGATTGAAGGTTATCTTCTACCACTCATTACATAAGTGACCTTTTGCAGGTCTCACAATTACTTTGAATACCAACTTATTCTCATAAAAACTAGAAATAATGGGCTTACAGGACTTATGTAGTTGCATGTAAGTCAAATTCAACCCCAATATATCCAACTAGATGCTTACTTAATGTAATGGGTGATCTCTAATGAAGACTCCTAAAATAGTAACTAAATTTATTATCTGCATATCCTTTATCTGACAGACACTAACGCCACAAAATGGGCGAAAACCTTTGCATCCCAAGCACAGAAGAGTTTCACATCAAATGTAGACAATGAAAATAAAGAGTTGAATGTAGAGATAGGGCCCCTGTGCTGCTAACTCCAGCACAGAATCCACAGGATATAACATATTACCACATATCACCAGTAACCGTTCTACATCCTCTTAACTGTAAAACCATACTCTAAAACTTTAACTTAAAGACTAACCCAACAATAGGCCAAGGATTCTCACAGAGGGGAGGGTCAGGAGATGGGAATCTGGGAGACCCCGGGGCAGGAAGATGTTGCAGAGCCTGCCAGCACCTATGCGCTGAGTCATGGATAGAAGACGATGAGACCCTACTGACTCTGAGTCTAGTGCCTCCCTCACAGTGCTGATGATGCCTCCCCTCAACTTTCTATGGTCTGCACACCCTGAGCTCAGTACTCTGCAGGTGGACGGGAGCCTCATAACTCTCCTGGTTAAGTAATCAGCCTGATCGGTGGAATGCATATTAATGATTGCAGGAATATAGTGAAGGTCATTTTTCAAGGGGACACATAAGGGAGTGTCAATATTATACTCTGACCAGCCACAAGTTTCAGTAATGGGTATCGAGTTTGGAGTGGAGCTAGAGTGAAAGTTGATGTTGGACTGAATAAGACATTGTAGGTGGTTTAACAGCTGTGAAAGGGCCATTTTTGAAATGTTTCAGGTGTGGATACGATGGAGAGCAACACCTCCATTCCTGTCACTGAATCGAACGAGTTTGTACCTGTGTCAACTGTCTACACTGCTCTTCGGATCACCAACTTGGTGGTGCTTGGGGTCACTTTTGTCCTCGGCATATTGGGCAATGGGCTTGTCATCTGGGTGGCTGGATTCCGGATGGCACGCACAGTCACTACCTTGTGTTCCCTGAATCTGGCTTTAGCTGACTTCTCATTAGCTTCTACTCTGCCATTCATCATGGTGTCAAGGGCAACGAATGAAAAATGGCCATTTGGTTGGTTCCTATGCAAGTTCATTAACATCGTGGCGGACATGAACCTGTTTGGAAGTGTCTTCCTCATTGCGTTCATTGCTCTGGACCGCTGTATCTGTGTCCTGCATCCGGTCTGGGCCCAGAATCACCGCACAGTTAGTCTGGCTAGAAAAGTGATTATTGTACCCTGGATTCTTGCACTAGCCTTTACGATACACATTCTCATCTTTGTGGATGTAGTAAATGACGGACGAGGGAATACATACTGTGTTTTCAACGTGGCATCCTGGGGTGACACTGATATAGAAAGGTTAAAAGTGGCCTTAAGTATCTTGACACCCAAAGGGATCATCCAGTTTGTCATTGGCTTTGCTATGCCCATGTCCATTGTGGCTATTTGCTATGGGCTCATAGCTGCCAAGATCCGCAAACAAGGCACGATAGATACCAGCCGTCCCTTACGAGTCCTCACTGCTGTCGTGGCTTCTTTTTTCATTTGTTGGTTCCCTTTGCAACTGGTTGCCCTTCTGAGCGCGGTTTGGCTCAGAGAGATGTTAGTTGAGGGTAAGCATGAAATTCTTAGCTTTCTGGTATACCCAACGAATGCCCTGGCCCTCTTCAACAGCTGCCTCAACCCAATGCTCTACGTCTTTGTTGGCCAACACTTCCGAAAGAGACTGATCCACTCCCTGCCCGCCAGGCTGGAGAAGGCCCTGTCTGAGGACTCGGCCCCAACCAGCCACACAACAACCAATCTGACCTCGCCTCCTACAGAGGCCGAGCTACAGGCAATGTGAGAGGGACTGGGAGCATTTTTGAACTTTGCCTACTCCTCCCCTGCTCCTAGCGCCAGCTTCATCTTACTTGGGTTCATACTTAGCCACTCAATATGAAATCTACTTTGGTGTCTACTAATTTTGGGGGGGATATAATGGACATAGGGTACTATTGGATAATTTGTGGTTTTGAGACCTCAGCCTATACCCTGGGGTAAGTGGAGGTGGGAAAGAATTGAGGGAAGAGAAAAAAAGTCAGTGTTGTGGGGAATTTGTAGAGCTTGGCTCAGAGAATTTATTAAGGGGAAAATTTGGCATTTCATCATTGAGTAAGATGTTTGTTGTAATAAAGCTATTATTATCATAATACAGAGGTTTTTTCTAATCCTAGCTTACTAAGAGTTTTCTTCATTTTTTAATCATGAATGGCTAATGGATAGTATCAAATGCAATTTCTTCGTATATTATGATGGTCATATTATAGTTACCTTTTCATTTACATTATCATAAATTATATTAATTTTTGAACATAAACCACACTTATGTTGCTAGAATAAACCACACTTGGTCATGATGTATTTTATGTAATTAATCTCACTAGATTGGTTTTGAATTTCTGCATTTACGTTTACATAAAGACGGGTCTGTTCTTTTACTTTCCTCCAATGTCTCTGTCAGCTATTACATCAAAGTTACAATGGCCTCCTAAAAGAGCTGGGAAGTGATTCCTTTGATTCTATGGTCTGCTCTTATATCTTTTACTAATGTGTATAGAGAAAATTCACCAGCGAATCCAATTGTTCTGGGTTTTCTATACGGAAAGGCTTCTAATACCAGATTCAATTTATTGTTATTGGACTAGAAATATTTAACATTTCTTCTCCTGTCAATTTTGAGAACGTGTGACCTTCAAGGAATTCAGCTATTTCATCCAAACTGTCCAATTGATTGGCATGAAACAGTGTGGAAACTGCATATAGTACTTGGTATGGTTTCTGCTACATAATCTAAAAGCTATCGGAGTGAAAAAATTTTGGTTTACATTATTCACTAGTGATTACTGATAGCCTGTTTGTAAAACCGGGCCTGATATGTAATATACACTCAATAAGTACTCATTGAATTAATTAATCAATAAACACAGTATCTCAAATAGTGTCAAGTGAGAATATTTAATGTCCAGACAAAATGGTCTCTGACCCTCCTGTCATGACTGGCCATGTCCTGGCCATGTCCAGAGAACTCTCACTCCCATGCCCACACTGTTTAAAAATTCCAGTGTGGTTTGAATTCACGACCACCTCAGCTCTTGATTTTCGGCTTCAAATAAAGCACTCTCACTAACTATTTACCGATGGATTTGGCTGGAAGTGAATCAATTACTCAGCCTTTTGTTTTTCGTTTCTGTTTGTTCGTTTGTTTCCTACGAATAATCATTCACACATGGTCCCCTCTTATATAACATACCTTTCTGATTCCTTAGGAAAGATAGAAATCAAATATTGGAATGAAAAAAAATTTGGTCTCAGTCCCCGGTTACTAGCAATGGGCTTCAAAACTCTTGAAATTCTCAGAATGACAAAAGTGTCTTATTTCATTCATTAAGAGACCCTTTTGATCAAACCAGTTATGCTACTGAAATGAGTTAGGCTGGGCCCAGAGGTAGCCTCAGTAGGACCAGGTAACTAAAGGTTTGGACATTTCATTCCCAAACACTGACCTCTGGAAAGGGGAAGTAGGAGAGGGCTGGACTTTAGCTCTATGCAAACTCTTCACCTATGAGATCTGGTGAGCTTCTAGGTTGCTGGACATATCAGGGCGCGGGGAGGGTGGTCCCCAGAGAGGACACGGAAGCTGTGAGCACACATTCTCCCATACCTTACCCTATGCATCTCTTCGATTTGGCTGTTGTTCAGTTGCACCCTTCATAATAAACTGATAAACATAAGTAAATGCCTTCCTGAATTCTGTGAGCCATTCTAGCAAATCATCAACCTGGAGAGGGTTGATGGGGGTCAGGGGAACCTCAGATTTATAGCTACTCAGTCATTAGCATAGGTGGCTACATGGGACTTGCAACTGGCAACCCGAGTAGGAGCAGTCTTGTGGCACTGAGCCCTTTACCGTGTGAATCTGACTCTAATTCCAGACACATAGTGTCCGAATTGAATTGAATGGCCGAACACCCACTTTGGGTCCACAGAGTATTGGAGAATTCCTTGGTGTAGAACAAGCCCACACACTTGGTGTCAGAAATGTTGTGTGAGTAGAGAAACAAGTCTCTGTTGAGCCACCACCTGTTTTTATTGCTACCCTCTAATTCTTCTCACCTCAGTAATTGTTCCTTTCATTTTCCTGACTCTCTGGAGGAGGAAAAGCCTAGACAGATGCTCTGAACTCTGATATTTGAAGGACTGAACTTCTGTCTCTCACAGAAGGAGGGAGGTGAGGGGAATACTCAGACATAAGGTTCAAAGGAGAGTATGCTGACAACATATCCAGGGTGCTTTCTGGAAACTGAAAAAAGTTCTGAGTTTCTGTCACCTAATTGGTTGAGCTCCATTGCCCCTCCCCCTGTCCTTCAATAAAGCATCTGCGGAAGCCCTTCCAACCTGTCACTCCACAAGCAGCCAGGAACTGACCACAGAATAAGGATCTCAGCTGGCGGTAAGTTGAAAGATTGACAGTTTAGAAATTATTCTGTGAACACCTACTGGGTGGCAGATACATCCCCAGCTCTAGAGCTGGGCTGTCCAGGAGAGAATCCACTGACACATATGGTCATTGAGCTCTTGCTAGTCTGACCTCAGATGTGCTGTAGTATTTTGAATATATTAAAATGCATTTAATGTATCTAAAATCTTAGTATTAAAAAAGGATGCAAAATATGTTATTCATGATTTTTAGAATGATTATGTGTTGAAATAACACTTTTTCATGTTGAGATAAAATATACTATTAAGATCAATAATTACTAAAACTAAATTCCTTTAATTTTATAAAAACATTGCAACTATGAGGCTCACATTTATGGTTCTATGGCACAGTGTTACTCTAGAGACAGACACCTTGAAAAACTCTGTTCCTCTTCTCTGCAGCATTCGTACTAACATGCAGGGTATTCAAAAGGAAAAACAAACAAAGGAAGAAATAAACAAGAACAGCACCTGGTGACTTAGGATATACCTGAGGCATCCGCTTGGCATTGTGGGTCAGGTAGGACGTCTCAGAGAATATAATATCTAAGCAGAGACATGAATATTCAGAAAGAGCCAGATGTGGGAAGCTTGAAGGAAGAACCTAGTAGGCAGAAGGAACGGAGGATGCAAAAACCCTGACGTGGCAATGAGCTGGGCATGTGTGAGAACTCCAGGGATGTCAGTGTGGACCATCACAGGGTGTGAGAGGACAGGGGAAGTGTGAGGTCTGAGGAACACACGGGGCAGATCCAGGAGTGCCAGTAAGCTTGATCGGGAGTTATGAAGGCATTAGAGGGTGTTGAGCAGCATAAAGTCATGATATGATTAGTGTGTTTCAAAGATCATTGGGCTCCTAGATCTTTGAGAAGAGATTGGAGCAGGGTAAGGAAGATCAGTGGCAAAAACAAGCTCTTTGCAAGGTTAGTGCAAATAAGCAGCCAGCCTGGAGTTATGGACAAGGGCACTGGCCATAAAAATGATTCCAGGTGTGTATTCAGTTGCACTGTAGAGATCGATTGACTTGGATTGGACTGCATGGTCAGGGAAAGGAAATTCAGGGATGTTAGATTTGGTGCTTGAACAACTGAATGTTTAGTTCCAAATCGACACAGATTATTGGGTGTGTGGCAGATATGGAGTATGGAAGAATTAAGTCAGGTTTAGGTAATGTTGGCTTTGCGGTGCCTATGATGTTTCCATGAGGAGACGTCAAGAAGTCAATTGTGTATATCAGGCTAGAGGTCTGGGGAGAAGCCAAAGCTAATTGCTTAGATCAGAAGTTATCAGTTCAATATTATAAGCCATGAGACTGGATGACAGCACCTATGGAAAAACTAGAGGAAGGGGGAGGCAGGAAAAGCCATCGGACACCCCAAATTTACAGTAGAATTTAGAGGAGAAAAAGCTCACACTTTGGACTGAGAAGAGGTGGCCCATCGAGCTATAAAGAAAACCAAGAGAGTGTGTGTTCATTTTATCTTCTCAAAATGTAGGATAAATGAGTTTTAAGAAGGAGGAAGGAGCCTACTGGGTCCCATGTCACTGAGATATCAGGATAAGAACTGAGAAGGCACCTCTGGAGTTGGCAACAAGAGGACCATAAAAATCCTTAAGTAGAGCACAGTCCATGGAGTGCTCAGGACCGAATCAACTTGGAGCGTGTTTAGGCAAAAAGCTGAGGTGAGCAGGTGGCCACACTGCTTCCTAATTTGTGGGCTGTGAATCCTCCTCACTGAAAGAATTTTCTTAGAAGAAACAAGGCTGAAGCTGGAAAGGATATGGGCCAACGATAAACTCTTTGTTGAGAGAGGGCATGGATCATGTTTATTTTATAGAATGATCTAGTAGGAGAATATCTTGAGGGCATTTTGGGAAATTCTTGGGTAGGTGAAAGAGAGGGAGTCAATACAAACATGTGGCGGAAATGAACAGAATCTCTTGACACACTGTGGGAACTGAAATGAACAAGAATTCTTCACTCACTGTAACAGGTGCAGCTAGATAAAGGTTTATTTGGGGTGACAGAAGGCTAAAAAGTTCACAACAGAATGTTACAATTTTCTCACTGAAATATGAGGCAAGGGTATCAGGTGAGAGCTGGAATGGGAGAGATGTCAGAAAGTTGGAGGGGAAAGCAGACAAAAGCAATTATTTCAGTGCATGAAAATGTGAATATTATGAAGAAATTGAATAAGCTAATAAGGAAGCGCTGAGTTTCCATGTGAAATCTGTGGTCACACATCCCGCTGCACCCCTTAAGAATTGTGACGTTGGGCAGGCCACTTCCCCTGCCAGAATCATGAATGACACTTGTCCGAAATCCAGGATGCTGACTTTGGAGGTGTTAAATGTACAGTGACGGGCACCTTTTAAGGGTTCTCCCAATAGTGGCATTAATAATCCTCCATGTACCACCTGAAGCACATAGGTTCTCTCCCCTACCATGCAGCTAGGGTGTGCCCATGATTTCATAACTTTGCATCACTGGCCTTTTCCTATCTGTCTTTGCCAAATCATTCTTCCTGGTTGTATCAACATTTTAAACCCATTCTTTAGAGACTATTAAGTACATCGCATCTCCTGAATGCCTTGCAGTGTGCTGAGCGGTGGAGAGAGACCCGAACCTGTTGAGAAGGTGTGTGGTGGAAGGAAGTTAAGAGCACATTTCTACTGGGATAGATGTCTTGCAATATTATACAAGTATTAGATGTGATTAGAGACTGGAAAATCGCTATTTTTTCAGAAGGCAGAATAGCCTCTGCTAAGATGATTCTCAAATCTCTATGGTCACAGAAAAGCACCCTAGCCTGTATGTAACGAGATTCTCAAATGGGGTTCATGAATGTGCATTTCAACGGCCGCCCTGGATGTCTCTGAGAAAGCTCACAGGCCACAGTGTGAGGAAATGTGGTCAGCTGACATGGACAAGGGGGTCACACAGACATTGGGTAGAATCTGGAAGCAACACTTACAGATGTGACCTGGTCCAGAGGCACACACTCTATTTCTCTGGATTCTTTTTCTTAAGAGCGTCGATAACTACCCCAGAAGTCTTCAGGATATGTTCCCCGAGTGTTATTGTCTAGGATTTCGTCAGGTCCCACTGCTAAAACCATACCTAGTAAAGCAAGGTGATTCTAGCAACTAGTAACATGATGAGGATCTTCCCCCAGATATGGAGAGGGCTAAACAGAACTGGGTGTGGTCAGCAGAGAAGAATGGGGAAATGGATGTTAGGTGGGCAACCAACAATGTCTGTTACAGTTGTGTGTGGAGGAGACTTGGATATCATCTAAAGTTGGATTGAACTTTATCCTCTACCACTCATTACATAAGTGACCTTCTGCAGGTCTCACAATTGCTCTGAATATCAACTTATTCTCATGAAAACTAGAAATAATGGTCTTATAGGCCTTATGTAGTTCTATGTAGGTCAAACTCAACCCCAACATATCCAACTAGATGCTCACTTAATGTAATGGGTGGTCTCTAATAAAGACTCCTAAAATAGTAACTAAACTTATTATTTGCATATCCTTTATCTGACAGACACTAACGCCACAAAATGGGCGAAAACCTTTGCATCCCAAGCACAGAAGAGTTTCACATCAAACGTAGACAATGAAAATAAAAGAGTTGAATGTAGAGATAGGGCCCCTGTGCTGCTAACTCCAGCACAGAATCCACAGGATATAACATATTACCACATATCACCAGTAACTGTTCTACATCCTCTTAACTGTAAAACCATATTCTAAAATTTTAAACACTAACCCAACAATAGGCCAAGGATTCTCACAGAGGGGAGGGTCAGGAGCTGGGAACCTGGGAGACCCTGGGGCAAGAAGATGTTGCAGAGCCTGCCAGCACCTATGCGCTGAGTCATGGGTAGAAGACGATGAGACCCTACTGACTCTGAGTCTAGTGCCTCCCTCACAGTGCTGATGATGCCTCCCCTCAACTTTCTGTGGTCTGCACACCCTCAGCTCAGTACTCTGCAGGTGGACGGGAGCCTCATAACCCTCCTGGTTAAGTAATCAGCCTGATGGGTGGAATGCATATTAATGATTATGGGAATACAGTGAACGGTCCTTTTTCAAGGGGACACATAAGGGAGTGCCATATCATATATCACAGTATGACCAGCCACAGGTTTCAGTAATGGGTATTGAGTTTGGAGGGGAGCTAGAGTGCAAGTTGATGTTGGTCTGAATAGGAGGTTGTCAGGTGGTTTCACAGCTATGAAAGGGCCATTTTTGAAATGTTTCAGGTGTGGACACGATGGAGAGCAATTTCTCCATCTTTGTGAATGAATCGAAAGAGAATGTCCGTGAGTCTCCTGTCTTCAATGCTCTTCGGATCTCCTCCTTGGTGGTGCTTGGGGTCACCTTTGTCCTTGGCATATTGGGCAATGGCCTTGTCATCTGGGTGGCTGGATTCCGGATGGCACGCACGGTCACCACCTTGTGTTACCTGAATCTGGCTTTAGCTGACTTCTCATTCACTTCCACTCTGCCATTCCTCATGGTCTCAATGGCCATGAATGATAATTGGCCATTTGGCTGGTTCCTGTGCAAGTTCATTAACATCGTGGTGGACATAAACCTGTTTGGAAGTGTCTTCCTCATTGCATTCATTGCTCTGGACCGCAGTATCTGTGTCCTGCATCCAGTCTGGGCCCAGAATCACCGCACAGTTAGTCTGGCTAGAAAAGTGATTCTTGTACCCTGGATCCTTGCACTAGTCCTAACGTCACAAATTTTTATCTTCATGGGTATAGTAAATGACGGACGAGGGAATACATACTGTACTTTCAACTTTGCACCGTGGGGTGCCAATCAGACAGAGAGGATGGAGGCTGCTGTCACCATATTGACAGCCAGAGGGATCATCCGGTTTGTCATTGGCTTCACTACGCCAATGTCCATTGTCGCTATTTGCTATGGGCTCATAGCTGCCAAGATCCGCAAGAAAGACACAATGGATACCAGCCGTCCCTTACGAGTCCTCACTGCTGTCGTGGTTTCGTTCTTCATTTGTTGGTTCCCCTTTCAACTGATTGCCCTTCTGAGAACAATTTGGATCAGAAAGCTGTTTGAGCGTAAGTACCCAATTCTTGATATCTTGCTTAACCCAGTGAGATCCCTGGCCTTCTTCAACAGCTGCCTCAACCCAGTGCTCTACGTCTTCGTTGGCCAAGACTTCCGAAAGAGACTGATCCACTCTCTGCCCGCCAGTCTGGAGAGGGCCCTGACCGAGGACTCAGCCCCATCCAGTGACACAACAACCAAACCTGTCTCGTCCTCTACAGAGGCTGAGCCACAGGCAATGTGACTTGGCTTGCACGGTCCTACCCTCCTCCTCGGTGCAACTTCAACTTACCTGGGTCATACTGAGCGACTATTATAAAAAATATTTTTGTGCCCCTTGATTGGGGCAGATGAAATGGTCATAGGGTACCACTGGATCATTTTTGGTTTTGGTACCTCAGCCTATCCTGAAGAGATTGTAGATTGGAAAAGACACTAGGAAGAGAAGAGACAGAGTTATGGGGAATTTGTAAAGCTGAAATGAGACGGTATATTAAAGGGAAAACTTTGGCATTTCACCATTAAGTGCTTGCTGTATGAATTTTCTTAGTTATTTTTTAGCTGACCATAGAAGTTTCCTCTTCCTTGTTTACTAAGGGTTTTCCTGTTTAAATCATGAATGGCTATTAAATTGTATCATGTGCATTTCATGCATATAGTAAAATGATGGTATGGTATTTATATTTTATTTACATCACCATAATCATATTAAATTTTGAATGTTAAATCACCCTTGTATTCCTAGAATGAATCATGACGCTTTGTCATGATTTATTTTATACATTTATAATCAATCTCACTATACATTTCTGCATTTATGTAAAGAAAGGTCTGTTCTTTTACTTTCCTCTAATGTCTGTTTCAGGTATTACATTAAAGTTATAACAGCCTCCTAGAAACAGCTAGTAAATGATTCCTCTGATTCTATTCTCTGGTGTTATGTCTTTTATAATTATTTAGTGAAATTCACCAGTAAAGCCAATTGGGTCTTGGGTTTTCTTTATGGGAAGGCTTTTTAATTTTAATTTTTCATTTAGAGTTGACATTCAATATTATTTTATATTAGTTTCAAGTGTACAACCTAGTGGTTAGACATTTATATAATTTACAGAGTGATGCCCCGATTAGTCTAGTATCCACCTTGCACGATACATAGTTATTACATAGATACATAGTTATTACAGTATCATTGACTATATTCCCTATGCTGTACTTTGCATCCCTGTGATTCATGGGAAAGCTTTTTAATAGCAAGTTCAATTTGTTTAATAGCTATTAGACTATTCAGGTTTTCTATTTTTCTCCTGTCACTTTTGGCAAACTAACTTTCAAGGAATTCAGCCACTTCATTCCAAATGTCAAATTTATTGGCGTGAAACAACAGTATAACCACTTATTGTACTTGGTATAGTTTCCTTCACACAATGAAAATGTAAGCTGAGAGTTGGGATTTTGAATGCTTGTGTTCTGTTCTATTGGATTGATGTGACAATGTATTTAATCAGTGACATATTAATGAACATTTAAATTGTTTCTAATTGTTTCTCTGGCCTTTTGGCTAATATCCATTGCAAATTGCTTCTAATCTTTTGCTGTAACCAACAATGCCACTATGAATAACTGTACTTACATGTTCCTTACATGGATGTGCCCTTACCTGTAGGGTAAATTAAAAGATAACATACAATTTAATTGATTTTCTTGTACATGTCTATTTCTGGGGCTAAAAAGCCCCATTGTTACATCTCTCTTAGGTAGATAGCTTTTCTTGGTGTATATATGGAAGCCTGGCCAGGAAAAATCTATCCAGTTTAAAAAATTAGTTTCTTTGGGTGTGAGAGTGGTATTATGGCTATTGTTTTTAAAGTTCTTATCTGTTTAGAGATAAAACATTCCAGAGTAGGAAAAAAGGGAAGGAAAATTAAATTAAATTGGCAAAGTATTTATAATTAATGAAAATGATAATTCATATAATGAATTATCATTTTCATTATAGTATTTTCTTTACTTTGAGTATACTTGAAGTTCCTATTGACTTAAAAAAAAAAGACTCTCTATACCCAGCAAACCCACATACCCTCAATTATGTTTTCTCGCCCAATAGTATGTGTTCACAAGTAATCATTTCAGAATTCTTCACAGTAGCACCAAACTGTCAATAACCCCAAAGTTTCTCCACAACAGAATGAACAAGTTACAAGGTATTCTTATAAGTTACTATTCAGCAATACAATTTAAAAAAAAAAAAACTACATCTACATAGATGAATCTTACATACCATCTGTCAGCACCAAGCTGATCGAGAAGGGAAGGCTTCGGTAGTGAGATGCCCAGTTGAAAGAATGCATGAGGAGCCGACATGAGAATGAAATGGCAGGCACCAACATTATTGCAGGGAATACACACTTCTGGACCACATGGGCTTTATATACATTGGAGAACAATAGTGATATTCTGCCACACATGCGTAATAAACAATAAGCTGAGTCATACTTGCAAAAGTTAGGCGCAGGTGCATTATGTAACATTTTAAATCCAGAGTTCTACCCCTAGCCGCGAGCCTGGATCACAGCCAGACCTGGGACCCACACCATCTTGAGAAAATAAGACATAACAGTAGGTATGACATGACTCCATTTATATTTTAAAATTTTTAATTAAAAAATTAAACTGTACGGCTTAGGGATACCTAACTATGTAGTAAAACTATAAAGGAAAGTGATGAATTGGTTATCATAATGGTCAAGACAGTGGTTAGAGTTAGAGGGAAGGAGGGAAAGTGATCAGGGAAAGAATGAAAGTGGAAAAAAGTATGTTGTGGTTGATGGCTTCTGGAGTGTTGACAATGATCCATGTGTTGACTTGCTGGTGGTACATAGGTGTTTCTTTTACAAAAATGTATTGATCTTCGTGCTTATCTTTTACTGATATTTTTCCCCTGAGGGTTTATTGAAAATTTTTTGAGAAAATAGTTCCATCAAATTCAGGTCCTTTTTGCTTTATATGAGAAAAGCTTCACAGCTTCTGGAATCACGCAGCTTGAAGTAGGGACACCCATTCAAAAAGATATGGCAGTCCTCTACATTTGGACTTATTAGGACAGGGAGCTGACCGAATAAGAGTGAAAGGCAGCAGTCACGATCAGTCAAAAGCATGACTGGCTTTGGCATCTGTCTCAAGTGCTCAGGAAAATGAACTCATCAGAAACTGAGTTCCACCTGTGGCTGAAACACAAAGCAAGGAAATGAAGTCTCCCCTCGGCCTCGGCTCCATGACCTCACTGGACATCCCAGAACCTCTAGGATAGTTTATTTTCCGTGAGTGGCCCTAGAGTGACGTCTAAGTGCATCTGAACAGAAACTCTGTGTGTGTGTGTGTGTGTGTGTTTTAATCCAGGAAGTCCCCTTCATTCCAGAATGTACATTCCAGAGACCAGAGAGTCTGGAGATCTCTCCTGTTATCTCGTCCCACCCTAAGAGTTACCCCAGCTAGTAGATAAAGAAAATCTGTGTAAATGTTTCATAATCTTGGGACGCTGAAGACTGTCCAACGGTAATTTTTTTTCCCCCTCACACTTCCATCTCATGCCTCTCACAGCTCCAGATACCACCTAAGTACCTGTACCCCAAATGCTGATCTACAACTGATGCTGTTTGTTCGGAACCACTCGTGGAGGTATTTTTAAAACATGGGTTGGATCACTACAGCAGGAAGGCACCTGGGTCAGTAAAGCCAGGTGCAGAAAGCAGGTATGTTTATTCACAAAGCTTCCTAGTAACTGTAATGTGCAACCACATTCCCCTGCTTATCAGTTAAACAAATGTTCTCTTCATAAGAGGACAGAATATTAGATCCTGGAAACACATCTTTATAGTCCACACCCAAAAACAAATGGTCTTCTTCATACAGGGCTAGTGAGGCAGCCGTCGGGAGGGTGAGGTGGGCGGCTGTTCAGTTGGCAAAATAAATCTCGGCAGAAAGGTTGTCGTCCCCAACATCTCCTTCAAGGCTGTCTGGGGCTACCCGATCTTGAAGCAGCAGGTGTGGGCAAGTGAAGCTGTCACTATTCTGCTCTTGTGAGATTTTCAGGAACAGTTAACAGGATTACTAATGAATTAGAAAAAAGTCTTCCCCACCCTTTCCACCTCCAAATTCTCAGCCTCCATAATCATGTGAGCCAACATCTTATAATAAATCACCCACACACACACTGCCCATTGGTTCCGTTTCTCTGGAGGACCCTAATATATCAAAGAATTGTTCATTTTGCTGGGTATAATGATATGGAGGCTACAGTTTTTAAAAATCCTTATCTGTCACAGATACATATTTAAAGTATTTAAGAGGGAAATTAGATGACATATGATATTTGATTAGAAATATTCTCAGGAAACAGAGGGAGAAAAGGCAATAAGAGATCAACAAATTCCTTTAAATTTCTGAAGCTTTCTACTCTTGCATGTTTCTATTTGCCATTTTAAAGTCTTTTAAAAATCACTCTATGACCCATATCACACCTAGATATATGCCCTGCCAAAAAAAATATGTACCTATGAACACTAGGATACATAATATGTGAGGGAAAAATATAGATGAACAAGAGTGTACCCAAGATTATAAAATATTTATATATTTCATAACAGCCCCAAACTGGAAACAAACCAAATGTCCACCAACAGGATAAATAACTGGAGTACACTCCTAAAATGAATTGCTATACAGCAATAGAAATGGTTGAAACCAGCCTATAAAACACAGCTGAATCTTACGGTCATCATATTAAATGAAAAAGAGTCACATATCAGAATACACATGTATTCCATTTACATAGTTTCGAACAGGCAAAATTAAACTATACTACTCAGCTATGCATAATTAGGTATTAAAAGTATTTTTAAAGGAAGGCATTTATAACATAAGAGCTAAGATAGTGATCACAGCTAGAGGGAGAGAAATTTGATCTATGAAATACCTAAGAAGTACACATGGCTGGCTGACAGACTTCTGAAGTCCTGGTTAAGTTTCTATTTCTCGACCTGTGTAAGGGCACAGAGGTATTTGTTTAACAATGGGATAAACTACATTGTTCTATTCAATTTTCTGTACATTCATTATCTTTCACAATAAAAAAAATTACTTTTTTTTTTTTTAAATCAATTCATCTTGTGTCCTTTTCTCTTTAAACTAAAGAAGACGTATAGCTTCAGGAGTCCAGCCTGCCTGAAGGAGGGCAACTGTTTCATATGAGAGCTTCGTTATCTAAACTTGGGCTTATTAGAAGAGAGAAATCAAGGGGAACAAACGATGGCAAAAGCTGAACAACTCTGGTGTGACCTGATGTTGATGTTTATTCATCCCAAGAGCTAATGAAAACTCAAGTTAAAAGAACACAGTTTCCACCTAGTGGTTGCCTGGAGCTAAATCACAATCAAGGAAGTGTACGGTTTGCTAAATCTCATTTCTTCAGACTGGAGAACTTGCTTACTTCCCTGTCAGTTTCTCTAGAATGATTTTTCTCGGGCCTTCGGAATAAATAACCTTCCAAGAAATCCAGGATATCTTCATCTATCCAGAGATCGGCCCTCTCTTCAACTTTCACTATTACTAGACAAAAAAAAAAAATAAGTTATAAATGCTTTTCAATCTTGTTACAGTCTCTGTGGTACTGTTTTTCCTTCATCTTCTCATCTCCTCCTTTCCCCCGCCTCTGAATACCATCTGTGGTACGTTTCCATAATGTTGATCTCTGCTGCGGCCACAACAGAATCAAGCAGGCAGGTAATTGAAGATACAGATTTAAAAACTACATATTCTATTATTCAGCCATAAACAACAAAAAAAGAGGACACCCTATCGTTTACAACAACATGAACACTGAGAACGTGATGCTAAGTGAAATCAGTCAGACAGAAAAACAAATACTGCATGATCTCATTTACATGTGGACTCTAAAAACAAACAAAACCAAACTCATAGAAAAAGAGATCAGATTTGTGGTTACCAGAGGCGAGGGGTAAAGGAAGAGGAAATTGGAAGAAGGTGGTCAAAAGGTAAAAATCCCACTTAAGTGATAAGTAAGAACTAGGGATATAATGGACATGTGACTACAGCTAGCACTGCTGTATGATATATATGAAAGTTAAGTGGGTATATCCTAAGAGTTCATATCACAAGAAGAAAATTTCCGTTTTTTTTTAATTATATCTATGAGATGATGGATGCTAACTAACTGCAGTAATCATTTATAATATATATAAGTCAAACCATTATACTATGTGCCTTTAAACTTATACAGTGATGTATGTCAATTGTATCTCCACAAAACTGGGGTGGAGGGAAGAAACTACATAATCTGAAAAAGCTCCCCAGTTCCTAGATATTTACCCAAGAAGACCAAAAACGTATTTCAATAAAAAGATTACAAGACTGTTCATAGTAACTTCATTTATAATAGTCCAAAACTAGAAAGAGCCCAGGAGTCCATCAATAGGAATGTGGACAAACTGTGGTACATTCATTTACATTTTCTGCAATTTTCTGCATGTGTTATACCTCACAATTAAAAACAAGTTTAAAGAAAGTAATATAGTGTTAGAAATCTATAAAAGCATTGTGTAGAAGGTAAATGTTAACTTCAGTTTCTACTATTCTTTTATATAGAGAGTTTTATGCTAAGTTAAATAAGTCAGACAGAGAAAGACAAGTACCATATGATTTCACTTATATGTAGAATCTAAAAAAAAAACAAAATAAATGAACAAACAAAACAGAAACAAACTCAGATACAGAGAACATTTTTGATGGTTGCCAGATGGGAGGGGTAAAAAAAAGGTGAAGGAATTAAGAAGTACAAACTGGTAGTTACAAAATAGTCATGGGGATGTAAAGTATAGCCTAAGGAACACAGTCAATATTATTGTAATAATTATGTATCGTATGAGAGGGTACTAGACTTATCAGAGGACCGTGTCATAAGTTATATAAATGTCTAATCACTATGTTGTATACCTGAAGCTAATATGATATTGCATGTCAACCGTAATTTAAAAAATAAAAAAACATTTTTTTAAAAGAAAGAAAGGAAGAAACCACTCTGAAGGTACAACTCTGTGATTAAGAAGGATTCTACAAGGTGGCAAAAAAAGAAAAAAAAAGAAAGAAAGTTAAAAGATACGCGCAAAGAAAATTTGATACATATTGAAGATTAGAAACATAAAAGGTAGAACCAGAGAATAGTCCAAATTTTGAAATTATCACACAGGGACTTTATTATAAAAATGCTAAAGGATTTAGTGGAAAAGGTAAAACAATTATGAAAGGCTCATATCCATCGCACTGCGGGAAGCCTCTTCTTAGCCCTTCTCTGACCAAATACTCTTTCACACCAGAAGTAACTACCGTGCTAAATTCTGTGTCTAGCATTCCCCTACTTTTCTTTATGATTTTCCTATATATCCATACCTCTAAGAAACTTGTTCGTGCCACTTAATTGTATTAAATAGTATTATACTGTTTGTCTTCTACAATCAGATTTCTCAACCAACACTGTATTTGTGAGATTCGAACATACCGATAAACGTAGCTAGCTCTAGGTCATTTCTTGTCACTGTAGTATAGCGTTCTTTGGGTGAACATGTTTTGTGCCTTTGCATATGTAAAATATGCATATGTAAAAAAGGTATCCTTTTTTTGTAAGGGAACTATCCTTATTCCTATTCCATATTCATGAATGAGTATAGTATATAGAAGGGGTCCCGAGCCCCCCAGCCGTGGTCCAGTACCGGTTCGTGGCCTGTTAGAAACCGGGCTGCACAGCAGGAAGTGAGTGGCAGATGAGTCACTGAAGCTTCATCTGTGTCTGCAGCTACTCCCCAGAGCTAGCATCACCGCCTCAGCTCTGCCTCAAATAATCAGGTATTAGATTCTCAAAGGAGTACTGGTCCCCAGTGCCGAAAAGATTGGAGACTGCAGGTATATAGGAGTTCAAACCATTTCAGAAATATTGGGAAAGATAGTCTCATACTTCTCTCTATATCCTCAGTCATGTCCATCAAAAAAAAAAAGTAGATGGTATAGTAATCTGTACTATTTCAGTTATAATGCTGCATTGTTATAATATAAAATGCAAACTTTGGAATTTTTATGAAAATCTATAAACTAAAAATCACATGACTCACTGCTGAGTATATCTTTCAGTATAATTTTGACTTCTAAAACTATGCTGTGCTTGCTTTATATAAATTAAAATAGAAACCATGCTAATGTTTTGCAAACAAAAAATAAATAACATCGAGCATCATCAGAAAAATTCTAAAATAGAATACAAACAGAAAGTAACTAATCTAATAAAATGTTACTCATAATCACATCAAACTGATTTCAAAAACTGTCTCAAGTAACACTTTGACAATATTTCATATTTAGGATGAAAAGAACTATAAATAAAAATTAACTCTAGTCAGTAAGTTTTTCCCAACAGTATGAGTTAGCTACAGTCTGAAATTCTTTTCTGTGTTTTCTAGAGATTGAGAAAATAAGTAAATATTTTTAGAATAATGGGAGAAAGATCTTAACACTGTTAGAGAATAAAGTAACAAATATGGAGAAGGGGAGGACTAGAATGAATCCAAGATATTGGATTAAAATGATCAGTATGATTCATGATTAGATACATACACGTACACATAACTACATGCATACACACACAGAGAGATATATGTTTATACATATACATGTTTCCTAGTTCTGTCCACTGAGACAGCCTGAAAACAATAACTTCAGTAGCAACGAGTACACCTAGCACTCTGATCTTGGTTTCTAAATACAACTCTGCACCTTAAAAACCTAGGACTCTTCAAAGAAATCACCGATTCCAGTACTAGGACAAGGAAAATAAAGGAGCCTGGACAATATTCTTGAACCAAAGAGAAGTGCTCACAAAATGGTAGGAACATGTCGAACATCTAAACAAGCCAACACGACAGGACTTACACTGGCCAGATCCGGGGAAATGTGAGCTCAAAACAATAATGGCCGCGATGGCAAACCAGTTAACTGTTCCATATTAAAATAAGTTTTTAAAACTTTTTTTTAAATTGTATTATTAGTTTCAAGTATACAGTACATTGGTTAGACATTTACATAGTTTATAAAATGACCCTCCTGATTGTTCTTTCTCTCCTCTGGCTCTCCACCTAGCCATTACATTAATGGTGACTGCATTTCCCTATGCCGTGCTTCCCATTCCCATGACCATCTATCAACTACAATAAGCAAATAAATGAGGAAAGCCCTTCCTTACAGTAAAATACCAAATATGAAATATATAGAGAATAGAGTTTAAAAAAATCAGTATTTTGCAGCCATCACAGTAATAACCAAGCGAGGTAGGAAGAATCAATGGTTCCTAAAACTAATGGAAGTTTGATGAGGAGAAGGATATTAACAGTTGCAAATTATTTCTGCATTTTATTAATTTCTAAGGGGAAGAGTGGAGGAACCAGGCAGACAACACCTGAGCAACTGACCAAAGTTCATAACATCAGTAATAAGACGAACCCAAACCATATGCCTCCTGATGCAACACACTGAGGTCACAATATCATTTATGTAGTTATCCTGCCCAAAACATATAACCAATCATTAGGAGGCATCCAACTCAAATTGAAGTGACTTTTACTCTGCAAAATGGCAACGTCATGAAGGACAAAGATAACTGTTCCATATTAAAAGAATCTAAAGAAATATGACAATTATATACATGATTTTGAACCAAGGTTTTTTTTTTCTTTTTTTGGTTATAAAGAATATTATTAGATAATTGGTAAACTGAATAAAATCTCTAAATTATATAAGCATACTGGATCAAAGTTCCTGATTTTAATAGCTATACTGTGATTATGTTGGAGATTGTCCCTGTTCTTAGTAAATGAACACTGAAGAGGCATCATGTCTGAAACTTACTCTCAAATAGTTCAGAAAAACAAAATAGTATTTATGGATGGAGAGAGAATATAATAAAATGAATGCAGTAAAATGGCAACGACTGGAGAATCTGGATGAAGGGCTCTTTGTACTATTCTTGCTACTTTTCTGTAATTTTGAAATCACTTCAAAAGTTACATGTATTCATTTCATACCTATGAATACTGTATTTACATACAAAACTCAAAAAGCTACAACATTCAGGTTCCAGGAAAACATCTAGCCACAGCTGACATTGTTGGTAACCTCATCTGTTGTTCTGATCATTCCATTTATTCACATAGTCTACCCCAAGGTGAACACCTATCTCTTCATACTAAAAGCCTTTTGAAATATATTCCTTATCAACTTGGTACTTACAGCAAGAACATGACTTATTATTTCTAAAAAATAATTCTTCCATTCACCGACCTGGCTTAATTTTTCCTAAATGCTGTCTTGTACACGATAAAGTTGCAATTCATGGTCCAGTCATCCCCACATTTAATACATTCATAGGTTTGTATTCTTATATGTATTATTTGTGGACTCTTTTCCATAATCAGAGGCGGCTTTCTAGTACTTTATGATGATCAGAGAGTTATTCTTTGGTATATATTCTCTAATATCACATGCTTGTGACTTTTGATAAAAGTTTTTCTCACATTTATTACTTTTATATGATTTACTCTGGTACAAATTCTGATGCATCTGAAATTTGATTTCTCAATAAAAGTATTGCAATATTTGTCTTGTATATAGTTTCTTCCTGTGTGCGTTTCTCTGATATAAAATAACGTACACTTCTAGAAGGAAGTTTTCACAAAATTACTACATTCGGTTCTTGTCTTTCTGTTGTATGTGCTATGAATTTTGTGAACTTTTGCATGTTTGTCGAATTCCTCATCCGTATGCATTTTAGATGAACGATAAGCTGCAAGCTATTACCGTAGATTTTATATTTACTGAATTACTGATTTCTCTCAATTTAATTCTCTAGGAAAGGAAATATCTGAGCGGAAACTTCTTTATTCACTGTATATATAAGAATTCTTTCCTATATGCCTGTAATCTCATGTTGGAATGACATTGAGTGCTTTAGTTTTCTCTGTATCCACGTGACTTCTCTCCTATGCGACATCTTTGGTGTCTGAGATGTGACATTAAAAAATTTCCCACATTCACAGGGAAGGTGTGGCAACTTCCCTGAACAGCTCTGCCTGGGAGAGCTATGAGCTCCACGTGGCCGGTGGCAGGGCCCAGTCATCAGAGTAGAAAAAACAATTTTTCCCACATTCACTGCATTCATAGGGTCTGTCTCCTCACGTGTTCTTTGGGATCTATCTAGACTAGATCCCAAAGTCTTCCCACATTTTCTACACTCATAGGGTTTCTCTCCTGTGTGCATTCTCTGGTGTATAATGAGTGGTGACTTAGTGCTGAAGGCTTTCTGACATTCACCACATTGGTAAGGGTTTTTTCCAGTATGAACTCTCTATTGTCAAGTGAGTTCTGACTTCCGGTTGAAAGCTTTTGGACATTCTGTACATGAAAAGGGTTTTTCTCCAGTGTGGCTTCTCTGATGTTCCATGAGCTGTGACCAGCGGAGAAACGCTTTCTGACACTGACTACATTCATAGGGCTTTTCTTTTTCTTGTATGTGTTTTCTGAAACACATGGAAAGAGTTCTCGAGTTCTCAGTGGAGAAATAAACACAATAGAAGAGAACCCGATGGAAAATTTACTATCGAAAAAAAAAAACCCTGAAAAATGTATTAGAGCTACTACATAACAGAACGAAGATGCCAAAAGATGCAATGAAATTGAACAGCAACAGAAAATAATTTACTCTAATTGTAATTACTTAAAAAAGACAATGTTTACGTACTTTGATGATGCTCAAAAAAATAACTGTATAAATAACTATGGGGTAAAGAGGAAAAGGAATATTATCAATACAATTGAAACAGTGTATAGGCTCCTCTCTGATCAAATCTTCCCTACCCCCAGACCCCAAACAGTAATAACAGCTCCTATTACTTTTTACCTTCTTATTGCCTATTTTTAAAAATTGTCTACACTTATCTTTATGTAGGAAAAAATATAGTTTGGTAGATTTCTCAAGTTTAAGTAAAAAAATATTTGATCTGTCAAGGTTCAGCAGGAGAAATCTTATCAGTAATTTGAAGAGTTAACAATTAAAAGGTAGTTAACTACTGAAAGAACTCCACACAATACTGAAATAGCAAATAAGCTGAAAAAGGTTACTACCTCCAGAACTGAGACAAAGACCAGAAAGGGGAGAAACTAAGAACTTGGAAGAGAGTTTTTCCCGATCCCAAAGTTAAATGCAGTTCATTGGAGAAACACAGCTCCACAGGTCCATGCAGCTTGCCAATGGCAAAGTAACTTAAAGTGGGAGCAGCCTACAAGTGGCAGAGCTCATAGAAAGGTGCCAGTTAGGCATACTTGGTCCACGTGGTGTGGCCACACTGATGATGGAGGAGCTCACTGGAGGCTACGGGAGAGATGGGGCTCATCATCAAGGAACACTAAGGTGAAGGCCTGTGGAACTCCAGCTTGCCAATCTGCTGGCAGCCACAGGTACGCAGTGTCAGAAATGCATTAAATTCTTGGACACCCTGCTGGTAACTGAGATTTGTTGGTGTGGGAAACACACACACACAGAAACGCTGGAGTTGGTACCAAAACCAATGTACCCTCCCCTTCACAAAATGTTTAAGTCCTAACCTCCAGTACATCAGAATGTGACTATTTGCAAAGAGAGTAGCTGCAGATGTAATTAGTTAAGATAAAGTCACGCTGGGCTAGGGTGGGCACCTAACCCAATATGACTGGTTTTATAAAATAGCCATGTGAAGATGGAGAATATAAGAGAGGAAGAATATAATGACAAAGACAGAGATTGGAGTTATGCAGCTGCAAGCTAAGGAATGCCAAAACTGCCAGCAAGTCACCAGAACGGGGAAGGCAAAGGATTCCCCAAGAAGTTTCAGAGAGAGCACGGCCCTAATGACACCTTGGTTTTGGATTTCAAGTCTCCAGAGCTTTCTGTTGTTTTAAGCCACTCCGTTTATATATAGTACTTTGTTATAGAAGCCCTAGGAAACTAATAAACTAGGTTTTATGGGGTAAAGTGTAGGGAAGCAAATCTGGCCTAGCTCTAAGCCATATTTTTTTATGAGCAATACCACCGACCAAAGTGACATTTCAATCTTTATTACTTTGAAAATAGTAGCTGCTTCCAGTTTTCAGAACTCAGGGGGGAAAAAGCTGTGATTACTCATCACTCTTAAATCTCAATATTTTAAAGGTTTTTGTTTGTTTTTATGACAACCAGAAGACAATTTTTTTTAACGTTTATTAATCTAAAAGGCTGAAAAGAACTACCATCCATTTATGTATACTGGTAAACAGTATGTATAAAACAAATAAAAATATAAATGGCGTTAAGTTACAGTCTTGCTTAATCTTAAGCCTAATTACTTCCCTTGAAGAAATCTACACTGGCATTTTCTGATACACGAAAATTTACAACGTTGGCATTTGTTATGGATATCACACACATAAAAATGGAACAAGATTTTCATGGTACAAACTTTCCTATCATCTTATGATCTCCAAAAGTGATGATATACATTCTATAAAAATATTCAGACACAAAGCAAATACACACACGCGGGACCTTTAATTTACGGCTTTGACTATACAGTATATTTAAGCATGAAACAAAGTGTCCTTTGGCATGCTAAAGTTGTCGCATCTTCATAAATGACTACTTTTTTATTACATTAAAAATACATTAATATAAATACATTAAGATCAAAACTTCTATTGTAATGTTGTTTATACGTAAATATCCTTTTACACCACCATCACACTATACTAATTTTCCTTAATAAATATAACCTGATGCGCAGTCGATTTGAACTTCACACCAGAGTCATCCCTTTTCACAAGTCTTCACTCATCTGTATTCTTTGGCATGAAAACTCATTTGTATGGAAGGTATTCCAAGATTCACAACGTTCATGAGATTTTTTTCTCAGTGAAAACTGAATAAATCACGTGTCAAAAATATTTGTTGCACTCAGGTTTCATTTATGTGTGATGTATAATAGGATTTTTCTTCAGAAATGATTTTGACTTTTTAACTCATTTGTATTGCCTTTCTCTAATGAAATGTGAGGCTATGTTGGTGGCAAATAATTTTCCTACATTCACTGCATTTAAGAGATTTCTCTCCTAAATAAGTTTTCTGAAACTTACAAAGGCCAAAAATAATGGAAAAGTATCCTAACTTTCATTCATAGGGTGTCTCTTGTGTTAATTCTCTTGTATTCGCAGAGATTTGACATCTCACTAAAGTCTTTCCAGCACTCAATGTGTTTCTGAGATTTCTTTCCCATATGAATTTCTTCATGTGAAGAGAGAAAGAACTTCACAGAGACAGTTTTCCCACATCCACTACACTGATAAGGTTTCTCTCCTGCATGTCTTCTCTGATGGTCACTGAGGTATGATTTCTCAAAATAGGATTTCCCACATTGAGTGCACTGAAATGGTTTCTCTCCTGTGTGACGTCTCTGATGTCTAATGAGCTGTGACTTCTGGTTAAAGATCTGACCACATGGAATGCATCTATAGGGTTTCTCGCCAGTGTGGCATCGTTGGTGGATAATAAGATGGCTTTTTTGGCGAAAAGTTTTTCCACATTCATTGCATCTGTGGGGTCTCTCTCCTGTATGAATCAACTGATGTCTACTGAGCATTGCCATACTGCTGAAAGCTTTTTGGCATTCAGGACAGACAAAGGGTTTCTCTCCTGTATGTGTTCTCTGGTGTACGATGAGCATTGCCTTTCGCACGAAAGCTTTTCCACATTCACTGCATTCATACGGTTTCTCTCCTGTATGAGTTCTCTGATGGACAATGAGATGTGACTTGTCTATAAAAGCTTTTCCACATTCACTGCATTCATAAGGCTTCTCTCTACTGTATGAATTCTCGGTGTCATTATAAAAGTGACTTTAAAGCTTTTTCCTACATTCCCTGCAT
>NW_024350326.1:194695-279054 GCF_902729225.1 Pteropus medius | reverse complement strand
ACATTCATAAGGTTTCTCTCCTGTATGAGTCCTATGATGCAGAATGAGATGATAGTTCGTTCTGAAGGATTTCTGACACTCGATACATCCATACGGTTTCTCTCCTGTATGAATTCTCTGATGAAGAGTGAGATGACATTTTGTACTGAAACCTTTCTGACATTCACTGCATCTGTACGGCTTCTCTCCCGTATGAGTTCTCTGGTGTATTATGAGCTTTGACTTATACCTGAAGGATTTTGGACATTCACTGCATTCATAAGGTTTCCCTTCTGTGCAAATTCTGTTGTGTCTTTTAGGATTTGTCACCGGGCTGAAGGCCTTCACATGTAAATTATGTTCGTAATACTGGGCTCGAGCATGGGAGAGTTCATGTAGAGAGTGGAAAAATGATTTCCCAGGACCATCTGACTCATCAGAGTTTGTTTCTACATAGTTTTTACTCTGAAAATTTGAATCTGAATTTTGTTTCAAACTTATTCCTCTTGAAACACATTTATGGGTTTCTTCTATAAATGGAAAAAAAATTTTGCTGAGAGAAAATATTTTCCCCAGTGCATTATTTTCATGATCTCTCTCCACAGGTTTGTCTTTCACAATATCTTCCTGATACCAATCATTAACTTGCCATATTAATTCTAGGGGGGGAAAAATCAATGAATTTTACCATTATCATAAAATGGAGAGAGATGGAATCTCAAGTCAATATTCAAAGAGAATGAAGAAAGTGATACAGCAGGTGAACAATGTAAGTCTGAGACATTCAATAAAACAACAGTAATAGTAATGAACTGAAGGACGTGGGTGTCATCAAACTTTGAAACAAATCTATAAATGTTTAAAAGCATAATATAAAGGTATGTGAATATGGATAAAAGGAGAAAGAAGCTAGTTGTGTCTAGCAGGTCGCAACAGAAGAACAACTACGCAAAAGAGGAAAGACCAAATGAAATAAGCAGAGATCTGACTCAAGGTAAATAAAACGAGGTACAGGCAACATTC
The DNA here is from genome assembly GCF_902729225.1 of Pteropus medius. Taxonomy (NCBI): domain Eukaryota; kingdom Metazoa; phylum Chordata; class Mammalia; order Chiroptera; family Pteropodidae; genus Pteropus; species Pteropus medius. Next base: position 278,052 of record NW_024350326.1, on the reverse strand, counting down.
ATTCGAAAGACTTCTTTTCACTCAAAGTCACCTCTAAAGGTTCAGAGACTATGAGAAAAATATTAAAATAAGAAAAGTCTCACATCAATAAACGATTGTTACTTTGCATCCACTAATTCCCACTGCACTGATTTTACTCACCTGAGCTAAAATGACTTGGAAATTCCCTCTCTACTAGTCCTTGTTCTTCTTTCTCCCAGTGGACCACAGCTCCTGGCTTGGCAGCTTGATAACCTGTCAAAGGGTAATCACAGAGAACCTGAGCAGTCTTGGGGCCTATGAGGAAAAGTTCTGTTTCAGGGAATATATAGTTTCAAACTCAGTGAAATGAAACTTTTCATTTGGAAAAATGACAGTAAGTACAGTCACTGTTGATCATAAAGAAAATAAGTTCTATCACCTACATGAGTCCAAGTCCAAAATCATTAAGGATATCAGAATACCCATAAATTGTAGCAATGAAAAAACACAAGCAATTAATGGGCTCGTGCTGAAATATTCAGGAAAGTTCTCTTTACCCAATGACATTAGGTTGCTATAATTTTCCAACATCACATCCCGGTAGAGGTTCTTCTGAACTGTGTCTAGTAGCTGCCACTCTTCCCGGGTGAAATCCACAGCCACATCTTTGAATGACAATAAGCCCTGTTATAACATAATCCTTTTTAGTCTGGAGTTAATATATTGGGATAAAATGTAAAATATTTATACTATGAAAATTTATAAATAAATATTTTTCTGTATCTGGTTTTGATTCACTGGCTAAATTCATTAAAACTATCCTCTTTGTGCAGTCTTCATTTACTTCACTCATTCATTCACCCAAAGTAAAATGTTAAACTCCCTAAAAACCATCTTTAACCCATCTTAAGAGCACTAAATGTTACCTACTATACATTTTGCAATAATTAAAAAAAAGAGAGAGAAAATAAATAAATTTGTGTGCTTCCTCCTTACATACAAAGTAAGTCTTGTAACATTTTTACTCATTTTGTGATGGTTTCCAGTATTACCACAGAAAAGTTTGCAACTCGGTTCTGGACCGTGCTGCTTATGTGGCAATGTTCTAATTATAGCACCTTGCAGGACTCTATGACATGCAGATAATCTCCCTTCCTGATGGCTATTCTGGACCATTTATTCTGTCTCTCAGTCTAAGCACATCTCTCCTGGCCACAGTGTTTTTTCTATCTACCTATCTATATATTATTCTCTTTGTATATAAACTTCCAGAAGTCTACTGGATAACAAACTGGGAAATAAACAGCTCACCTGGAACTTGGTCATTTTCAGCAGCTTTCAGAACATGGCCACCGCTTTTGGCATCTGTCCTAAAATCCCGATACTGGTGTCTCATCAACGGTATCCTCAGCAAGGATTAATTTCTGGACTTGAGCTCTACTTTTTTTCCTTTACAGGAGCTACCTCATACTAGAAAGCCAGCATCTACAAATTTAAGGAAAAATTTGTTTGGCATGAAAATAGTAACAAAAGCAAGTTTCTATACATGCAAGGAACTGTTTCTAGCATGTTCTTTTCTCGCTTAACACTCACAACAACGCTATGAGGTACAGACTATAATTATTCAATTTCAGAGAAAACTAAGACAGGCACCTAGCTAAAAGCCACACAACTAGTAACTCAGGGAGCAAGGATAAAACACAAACCCTCATAATCAATAACTCCTCTGATTCCTGGGAGAATTACCAGAATTTTCCTTCATCTTAACCAACTTTTTTAAAAGGTGGAAATATCTAGAACGACTATTTTCCAGACACAGAAATCAGAGAAGAGGAAAAACAAACAAAGCAAGAACTTTGTATGCTGCAGCTCACTGCCTGGAGATTCTCCAGGCCACACACAGCAGAGAGAAGGAGCCCAAAAATGTCTGGCAGTCTTGCTGAGTTAATGACACAGAATTCAGAGTCTGAGGAAGCAAAGGTGGCGAGTTTTTCAGGCAGTACACCAGGAGAGTGAGAGAGAGACAGACAGACAGACAACTCACTCTGTAGAGGGTTTCCTTGAGTCTCTGAACCACCAATTAATAAACATTAATTGCAATTTCCTATCCAAACAACAAAAAGATTTAAAAGAAAACAAAAACACTTTACAATACCAACAAAACCTATTAGGTACCTGGAGGAAAAATGTACAAAATTAATTTTATTGTAGCAAAAAAGCATATAAATTATAGCGAATCATGGCCAGTCAAATGAAGAGGCAGAATACAGTGATGTCTGGGAGGGTCCCAAACCAGAAGCTTCCACTGTCCTTTCCCCTTGGAGTCAGGACACATTCATTACTCATCCAGTGTATCAGGACACATTAGTCATCCAGTGTATGCAGGGTACTGCCAACCACAGAAGCTCACCTGAGCTTCAGTATCCATAGTTTTTATTAGAGTTTCATTAAATAAGCATGATTAAAGAACCAATGGCCACATGACTCATCCTCCAGTGACTATCCTCCTAGAGGTTGGGCTGATGTCACCTAGCTTAAAGCCCCAAACCTCTAATCATTAAAGATGTAGAAAAACCTGGCACCCTGTATGTGGAAGCATTATATAATAGAACATTATTGGGGAAGTTTAAAATTAAGTCAGAAGCCTTTGAAATATGCATTTAATCTGACCTACTTTTATAAATTAAAGAAGAAAAACATCCACGATATATAATTCAGTTTAAAAATACATCTGAAAACATCACAGGTGATTTTATTCTGCTTTTTATTAATGATAAGCATTCGATAATATTGTGATAGGAGATCTCCATTTAATAACAAACAAACTTATAAAGAAGATATACAATATATAAAAATAAGTTAAAATTTTAAATTCAATAAAATAATAATAAAAATAAGTTAGGTTTGTCTTAGAAAACTCCCATTGGAAAGGTACACATTTGAATAATAATAGCTACCCTTTGTCAAGTATCTATCTGTTATAAACTTAATATTGTGTCCCCCGATTCGTATGCTGATACGAATGTGATATTTGGAAATGTGATATTTGGAAATGCAGCCTTTGCGGGGTAATTAAGGTTAGATGAGGTAGGACCCTCTGAGGATCTGTGAGGTGGATAGCAATCTGTTTGAATGGGAAAACTGAGACTCACAGAGAACTTGGTAACTTACCCAAGTCGCACAAACAAACGGCAGAATTGATATAAAAGACTAGAACGTGATTTCAGGCGCGTACGCACACCTGTACACTGGTTGGCACGCTGACCGTCACACTCTATGTATTTATGGCACTATTTTCACAACTCATGGATCTAGACGGCGGGTATACGCGTGACCATTTTGGTACTCTTCGACTTTTCTGTACGCTTGAAATTCTTCAGCACAAAACGTTGGGAAAAGTAACGTCCCATCGCTTAGTACACACTCGAATGCCTGTCCCCTCGAGGCCTCAAATTCCAACCTCTCACAAGCACATCCATCCTGCCCCGCGCCCTGCGCCTGGCTCTGCCACCCACTCGCTGCTCTTCGGGCGCCATGTCCATATGAGTATGGACCTCAGACCACCGGAGTAGCACATGACCAGCCCCCACCCCTATCCCCACCGCCGGCACCTACGGCCCCTCCGTCGCTGGCCCTTCCAACGCCTCTCTCCGCCGCCTGCGGAGCGACCCGGAACCGACCTGTCCCTGTCACCAGGAATGGTGGATGTCGCGCATCTTCTTCGACCCACTCTCCTAAACTCTGATGCCCGCGACAATTACGAAGCTGCCTTAAACAACGCCACCCCCGTCCCGGCCTCCGGAACGCCCATCACACACCACATCACACGTCACGAAATCCCCACGGCGCCGGATTCTTAGCGCCGCTCGCACAAATCTAACCTCACCTGTCCGCCAAACGTGACCTCGCGAGGAAAGCCGCGCTTCAGCACGCAACTTCCGCTTCCGCTTCCGCTCCGCCGTTTGCGGGTTCGCGTCGCGGGCTGTTGCGCAGACTCAAGGGCATTTGGAAGCGAACGATGTATCTCGGAACGCTGATTCTAGTCTCCGTTGGCATTCCCGCGGGGCATTATGACCGGCGCCGTTTTCCTGACGGTGTGCTGGGAGCGGCCATCTTCGACCGCGCGCCGCCATCTTGGATACCTGGCCTACGGGGAGCGAGAGGGCCCATTTCGCCAGCCCATCCTGTCTCTTATTTTGAGGACCTGTTGCCTCTGGTTCTTCCACTTCCACAGCGGCTGTCGGCACCGTCAAGCATGCTTAGTACCATTTCAGCACGCTCGCCCGGAGTCTTTCGATCGGACCCGAGAACTAAACCAATCACAGGCAGAACATGGCCGCGCCCGCGCTCTCTCAGAGCCCTTCAGAAACCGCAGGGAAGACGCGGCCATATTGAAAACTTTTGCGTCCGTACAATAAAGAACGGTCTTGTAGCGGGTAATTTGGGAACTTTCAGTAACGTGTTTGGGAAAATGGGCATTAATAGACTAGAACTGAATCCGGAAGAGGAGAGGGCTCTGGATGTGTGCTTCGTGATGAGACACAATGAGGCGTTAAAGACTGGGACAAAAAGGGTTGTGGCTCGAACCGTGACAACTACAGTCCACAAGAGAATATTATCTGTGTCTGATACATCGAAGAAGGATCCTGTGTGTCCTGAATAGTCACGATCCGCCCAGTCATTTGTTTCTGTAAACACTGCGATACAGGGGTCGGCTTTGCCCCCTCCGCATAATTGTCCCAGCAGCATGATTTAAAGTCAATCTCTTCTCCACTGCTTGATAGTGCCATAAGTCATAAATTAAGTGTCTGTATCTGTATAGCTCTGATCTAAAAAGCTGTTCTGTTCCAATGATCTGTTGTTTATTCCTGGGCCAATACTACTGTTTTAGCTATGGGAGCTTTCTAAGTCATAACCTGATAAAGCAAGGTCTCCTACCATTTTCATAAGAATGACTTTGCTTTTTTTTGGCCCTTTATATTTTCAAATAAAATTTTAACTCACCTTGTCGACATCCACCACATAGGAGAGAAACCTTATACAAGCAGTGATTGTGGGAAAGACTTCAGAAATAAGTCATACCTCAATAGACATCAAACAACTCGTACAGGTGAGAAATCCTATCGGTGCGATGATTGTGGAAAAGCCTCCAACTTGTCCTGCCTTGTGTGTCGTAAGAGAATGCCACATGCAAGAAAGAAACATGTAGGTTCAGCCAAGTTGGAAAATTCATTCTGTAAGAGTCACAGTTCATCACAGCAAAATGATATCATAAAGGAGAAAAACCCTGTTGGTACAGTGACCGTGCGGATGTCTTCTGTGGCAGCTCAAAGATTTCATCACACTTCAGTGGGCTTCTATCAGTTAGGAACGTGTCCATCGTGCAACAGCCAGGTGCCAGAGGTACACCATCAGCAGAAGATATAATTTGCTCAAAGAAAATTCTGAGCAAATGATGTGGTAGTGCCTTCGGCGACCAATTATGTCATATTTTATGTCACACAGGAATAAACTGTGATACAATCAAGGTGGAAAACCTTTGAATAAAACCTAGCTCATTATATGGCTGATAAGTGTATATATACTAAGACAAGCATGATCACTAGGAGAGCATTTTGTGGAAAGATAGACCCTATCAGTGCTTTGAAGGTCACATATCAGTGAGCTCATTGGTGGTAGAAATATGACCGTGGAAAGTCTTTTCTCAGCATAAGACTGAATAGGTGGCAAAGAGTTCACACAGGAGAGAAACTGTTGGACCTTTGAAGGCAATGAACGTGGCAGGGTTTTCAGTGGTGTGTTCTGCCCCATCAGTCGGCAGAGGAAATCCTAGAAATAAAACTTGGAACACACTAACTGTGGAACATCTTCAGCAAAATATCAGCAAACTCATTAAGCAAATAAGGCCTGTGAAGATGAAGAAGATTTTAGGGACTACTGTCACAATTCTAACAACATACTGTGAATCAAACTCCTAGTTGATAAGTCAATGACTCTTCAATTTAAGGGAGGTTGACTATGTTGCACATCACTGGTTAAACTTAGAACACAGCGCACCTTCCCCTCCTTGGGGGCATGAGTCTTTTCTCCATGTAGGAACATTATATTATTAGCTCTTGCATTTCTTCTGTTCTAAATGTATTCAGTTTGTATCAGACTACTGAAGTTCTTCAAAAGTAAAGTTCATTCAATTATGTAACAGCTTGTTCGGGTGTGCTAACTTTATAAATATGAACTGGAGGAACAAAACTTAAAATTCATGAATACCTTATCAGCCACACTCTTACCCTAGAAGATAGTTCTCATCCTATGCACACACCACCCAGAAATCTTTAACAACTGTTCTCTTTACCTGGTACTGTTCTAGGACCTATAGATGATGACGGTAATGAACTAAACAAAGAAGTTCTTACTATCTTTGAGCTGGGAATTTTTTTAAAGTTAGATTACATGCATATAGCGATTTTATCCTCCAGCAACTGCAATCAAAAGATATATACACCTATGTTAGTTGAGAAGGACATACAGTACAAGGAACAAAATATCCTAATAATTTTTTATTCAAGGGGCTTAGTATTATTTGCATGACGAGGAGGAAAGAGTTCACTTAATTGTAAGCATATAAAATAGCTCAGGGATATTTTTTAAGAATGTTCATCTTTCTACCTAGACTACAAATTCCTTGATATAGTTTATAGCTAATCACGTATTCCCTAGCACATAGCAAAATAGAAATGAATTATACATAGATTTGAAAGATGAAATAAATGATCTTATGGACCAATCAAAATTTGTCACCAAAGGAATGGAGTCATTTGAAAGAAATTCTAAGGATCGCTATTCTAAGAAACATTTTTTTTAAAATCCTGAATAGAGGCTCCTGTCAAAATAAAAAGGGGCAGATCATAGAAAGGATAGGATCTGGAGAATAAACCCAATTAATGGAAAAAATAACTTTAAAAACGGAGGACAGCATGTGAAATGCATGAAGGTGAGATCATTGGGTTGTCTTGGAGAAGAACACTTATATTTGTCTACAGGTCTATCACCTTTTAGAGCCACCACTATTTCAAAGATCGTGGCTCCTCTGTGACATGACAAATTGAGGCAAGCGATGTAGCCTCATCATTCCTTCTCACTGTCCTGTGAATGAGGCCCTAGTCCTCTCTTCATACTCAGGGTTCTTTGTCCCTTGATTTAATAAAGCTGTATCCAGCTTAAAGTACAATGAGTCCTTATCAGGAAAATTGGAAATTTGCTCTGAAGTGGCTGTCTCATCATTGAATTCCCAACTCTAGATGTTTGAATCGCGCTCTGAAATGTGAGTGTTGCACGTGTCCCTCAGTGTTCAGGTTAGCCTGGCAACCCATATGGGGCCCTTACTGTTCAGTTCTAGGAATGAGTCAAACTGACCTTGCCTTGGCCAGATCTGGAGATTCACAGGTCAAGAATTGCGGGTCTGCTTGATGGACCACTTGATCTCACATGAAAACAGTTTTGGGTCATAATTATATTCATTAGAACTCGCCTTAAGTGACAAAATACACTTTGATTAGCCCTTTAGTCCATACATTCACTTTCCGAATTTATATATAATTAGTATTTTTTTTTTACTGTGTTGGGAAATATAAAATCATGAAAACCAACATTTCCCAATATACTTTCTAGTACAATGGAAATGATAAGAGATTTTTCATTCTCTCACTGTTTTCCTCATTCTGGTGTAGCCATCTGTCACATGACTCTCAAGTATGTGAAATGTGACTACTACAACAAAGGAAATGATTTTTAATTTATTGGTTTTCAGTGTTTTAAAACACTAAAGTTCAAGTAAAGCCACTAAAATTAGGAAATTTATAGTATGCTGGTGGAGAATAAAAATGAGCTTTAAAATAACTCATTTGTGTTCTGATCCTTGTCATGAGAATTCTTCTCCACTCATGACAATATGCTCCTTCAACAATAAGTAGTCATATTCCCTTGAACCAATTATTCCATATCCATTTCACCTAATAAAAATATTTACATCCTCTCACTGGATCAGCTGGTGTAATTGAGATACCAATTAAAGATGATCCAAGTACCCCACTTTCTCTCCAGGGGCTCCTTTGCTGTCGCATCGTATACTCAGCTCCTGGAACAGAACCAGGTACAAAGGAAGTATCTGACAAATTCTCCGTAAATAAGACAATCGACTCATTCTGAATCTGCTGTTTCATGAGTCCATCTGCATGGTATAAACTTCTGAGAGTTTCTGGGAGACATCCCAGTTTTCAAATAACCCTTCACCCTGGCTTGGGGAAACTGAACCAATATGTACTGCCATAGCCCACCAATCCAGTATTGACTCTTTAGCAACATTCCAGATGCAAAATATGTTCTAAAAATTCACTTTATTTTCTCCACTTAGCTTCTTTTGTTCCTTTGACAGGACAGAGAACCTAAACTATGTTTGAGTTAACATCAGGCTACACCTCTGAATCAATGCACATATTTAATATCATGAGAATCAGGTCTTCCCAGTCTCAGCATCTATACAATTTCTCAGTGTTTACTTTTCATACATAATACGAGCTAGAAATTTGGCTCCAATCTTTTACACATAGAAAAGCTCATTTTTCTCCTACTGGTTTCCTGGGACATAAAATAAGACATAATTGATCACTGAAGGTGTGACCACGCTCACTGCATTCACGAGGTTTCTGTTCTGTGCAAGTCCTCCTGACGACACACATCTGGCCACAGGCTGGCCCACTATGACTACGTTCCTGTTATTTAATGCTGTCTGAGGGACCAAACAAGGCAACCGCACAGTCACGGTATTAACAAGATTTTTCTCCTGCAGGACGACACTGGTCTGTGATGAGCTGTGACTCTCCGAGGGAGGGTTTTCTACCTTGATTGAGTGAATTTTCTGATGTTCATTGAGGACTGATTTTGCTCTGAAGGCTTTCCCACACTCATTACATCGATAGGGCCGCTCTCCTGTATGAATTCTCTGATGAACAATAAGCTGTGGCTTCCCAATAAAGGCTTTCCCACAGTTGCTGCACTCAAAAGGTTTCTCTCCTGTGTGAATTCTTTCATGTTTAATTAGACCTGTCTTCTGGGAACATGATTTTCCACATTCACTGCACACAAAAGGAGTCTTTCCTGTGTGAAATCTCTGATGTGTTGTGAGGGATGTCTTCTGGCTGAAGCCTTTTCCACATTCGGTGCATATATAAGGTTTCTCGCCTGTATGAGTCCGGAGATGTACCATGAGATTGCCCTTCTGGATAAAGCCTTTCCCACAGTCACTGCATATAAAAGGCTTCTCTCCTGTATGTATCTTATAATGTATATTGAGCCGTGATTTCTTCAGGAAGGCTTTGCCACACTCAGTGCATTCATATGGTTTCTCTCCTGTGTGCGATCTGCGGTGTTCGTTTAGTGTGACCTTTCTGAAGAAGGCTTTCCCACATGAACTACACTGATAAGGCTTTTCTCCTGTATGAAGATTCTGGTGATCACTGAGCAAACATTTCTTCATGAAAGCTTTCCCACATTCATTGCAGACATGACGTTTCCTTATTTTCTGGGATTTTTGATGCTTCATGAATTGGGACTTAGTGTGGATAAGATTTTGGCTTTCAAGGGATTTTACTTCAGTCCCAAATGGTTCACTGTTAGCATGGAGGAAGGATTTCCCATCTCCAGTAAGCTCAGCACAGTTCTCTATTTCATTGCTTCTGCTCTGGTTAAGTAAAGTTAAATCTGATTTCATACTTTCTCCATGTGAGCCAAATACATCATGATTTTGACGTAACAGAAAATGAGTTTTGCTCTGATGGATAGAATTGTCAAATGTGTTACGTTCGTGCCATTGTTCTAGATTGTTCTCCATGTTTCCATCTTGGAAGTGCTCTAGCACATGAGTATCAACTTTCCAGATTCCTGTGGAAGAAAAGAACAAACAGGTCACCCATCAGCTTGATTTGGAAGACAGGTAATTAAAAAAATACCTTGATGTGAGCTGTTGTTTTTAGTGATGACGCCATGATGTGAGTTTAAAGAAATTTCCACATTTAATGTTCCTTGTACATTGGAAAAAACAGAAAATGAAAACACGGGCTACTTTCTAAATATTGGCCTTGCCAAACGTGCAGAGACTGTAAAACGTTAGGAAGTTACTATAGCAGTGGACCACGGGTGTGAGGGCCACCTCATCCTAACTGGTGAGAAACACTCACTCTCTCCATATTACTAACCGATGGCTACTATGGACCAGGAGTGGTTCTAGGATGGGGATACAAAACATAGTCCTCACATTCACGGAGCCTGCGTTGCACTTCGGTAAAACCAATCAAAGGGCAAAGGCAGACACAAGGGAAACAGGGACATGTGAAAGCTCACAGGAGATGGAGAGGGACAGAGGAAATCAGGCTGAATTTGGGAAGCCAGCACTCCCTGATGGATTCACTGTTGTGGGTGGCATGGCGGGAATGAACAATGACACAGCGGAGCTCCTAGCACCTCTGAAGAGCAACCTATACCTCAGAGAGGTGTTCCATTTTGTCCGGGATCAACCCCAGTTTCAGCACTTAGTGTTCCATTATGCTGACTTAATTTCATTACAGCACACTTTACTCCGTCTACACAGTATTTATTTTTTAATTTTGATGGATTTTATGTCTCTTTAGAATGAAAGCATTTAGTTTATTTGTATGGTTTTTCAAACTGGTGGATAATCCCAGCATACACTAGGCTATGAAAAAATAATTTATAAAAAGGTGAAGGAAGCAATCACATGCATAAAACATAGTTTAGAAGATGGCAACCTCTCCATGAATAAGATAGACTACATCACAGAGATCACTGAAAGAAAATTTCATGTCATGTGAGAGGTAATATGGTTAACTGGGACTTAATGGGCTCAGAATATGATGGGACAAAAACGAAAACATTCAGGAAGTAAAACAGTAGTAATTTCTATGATAAACTGTAAGGAGGATCAGAATTAGTAAAAAAAAACCAAAGGGATTAAATAGAAGTAGGCAAGACTTATGGTCTGGTGTAGACCGGAACTGAGAACGTAGGCTGTTAAAATACCTTTTCTAGTTAAAATGCATCAGAAACAGCAAACTCCTTTAAAGGAGAATGCTGTGTGGGAAGGGTACATTGGGGGTAATGCCTGGATGGCCCAGATGTAAGATGCGCAGAAGTGAAGGAGAACATAAACCTTTCAGGGTTTCCTGGGAGGGAAGGTGATTCTAGGTCCTCGCAGGTTTTGGGAGCCCAGGAGAGTTGCCATCGAGATGGGTAAATCCTACAGAACTAAACAGAGTCTATGGTGGATCACACGGGGAGACAGCAATTGGGATGTCTTATCCAGTGAATAGAAGCTTAGCTTATTGGAAAGAAGAAAACACTGAAGGGTTAGCAGATAAAAAAAAAAAGAAATGAAAAACAAAACCTTTAGAGAACCTCAGAGTGGGGATAAAGGCACAGTGAAGACCACCCTGTGGGCACAGCATCAAGATGGGTGGATGTTGGGAAGGGAAACCATTACTCATGGGATTGGAAGGTACAGTTGTCAGAGGACAGAGAGTAACTCGGAGTTTTGTCTTTGGAGGGAGGCCTTGGATGGTGGAATCACATAGCAAGGAAGGAAGAAGAGTAAGAAAAAGGAAAGATTTGAGAATCCTAGGAAAGAGAAAACTATGTAAACCAAATAATCGAGATGTAGATAAAACACAGAATGAACAGATCCCAGAAAAGATAAAAGGCTATAGTTTCTGTAAGCTCCTATAAAGAAAAAGCGGTGTCCCATCAGAAGAGACAAGCACGGTGGCACTGCTTACCTGTCCTCAAACCCCCTCACGTCTGTGACTCTTCTCTCAATGACTAGAATGGCATTTCCACACCTGACACTTGCTGGTTCTCTCACTCACCTGAACGGGATCGAGGGTGGACTTCGTCTGCCATTGTCCATGGTGGTTCTCCTTGATCCAGCCTGGAGAGTGTGTCTGGTTTCTTGGCTTGACAACCTGTTCATGGAAAATGATAGAAGACTTAGATACACTGAATTGGGCTTGTGGGTTTGAAATCTGCAGAATGTTACATCTGAGGACAAACAATTCTCACACCTACAAAGACAAGGTTCCTCTCTCAGGAGAAGGGAGAATACAGCCATTTCTCCGAAACCAAAGTGGGCACTGAGATGCATCTACCACTTCAGGGCATCGCGGACCCTCCAGAGCTTTCAGGAGCTGAGGAAGGAAAGATCACTGACCGGGCACCCTCGGAGTGACACAGGGGAGCTGTCCTCACCCACTGACACCAGGTTGCTGTAGTTCTCTGACATCACGTCCCGGTACAGGTCCTTCTGAGTGGGGGCCAGGAGCTGCCACTCCTCCCAGGTGAAGTCCACGGCCACATCGTCAAATGTCAGGGACTCCTGTAAGAACACCGTGCGGTTTAATGGACTGATGTCCTTTTGAAGATATTAAAGAAATGTTAGTTTTTCTGCTCATTTCCACTTTATAGGCAGCATCTAATATCAAGTGGGGTTTTAATATATAGCTGAAGCATCAAATGCCTGAAAATATAACTGTACATTCAGTCATCTATGCAATCATCCGAATAGAAGTTTCTATAATGAGTAGAAATGTTCTAGGTAAACTGGAAACATCGCATTTATATGTAAATGAGACAAAACAGATATAAATATCTGCATACTTTCTGATTGACAGAAGTGCTTTTTTTTATAGGCCTCTTCAAACCCATTAGGGAACAAAGGAAAGAATAAAAGAAACCCAATGTCACCTGGGCCTGGGGCATTTTCTTCTAATTTCTGAAAACAGCTCACAACGATGAGGCTCTGTCTTGGTGTTTTCTGGAACCACTCTAAATTTCTGTCTTGAAATCTCAGTCTTCAGTCAGGTGTCTGTCTCCCTGGACATGCTGACACCCAACCTAATTTCTTCCTCTCTCACTTGATTCTTTTGCTCCTGGATGTCTGGACCTGTGCATTGAGAAAATTCAATTAGAATGATTCGTTTCAGCTGGACCCAGAAGCTACAATGTTCCTAAGCACTCATCTTCACACAATGCCACAGTATCTGAGGAAAGTGTCCCTCTTTACATGGGGTCCTGGAAGAATTTATACCTCTGGCCAATAAACTAAAGATTCTGTGGTGGGAGATGTAGTTCTTTTCTGTGGAGTTTAAGAGAAGTGACTATGAAAAGAGATGAGCAAAATGACATTGTAAAGTCAGAATAATTTTTGTCTTCTTCCCTTTAGGTCCTTTGGCTGGTCTAATAATTAAATTGGTAAAACAAAGATTAACAGGAGAAAAACAATCAAACATTTAGTAACATTTACATCTCTTGTCTATATGGAAGAGATCCGGGAAAACTGAGTAACTCAACAAATGGCAGAAATCATCACCTTATACTACCTTCAGCTAAAGACAAAAGATGCTGGGGGTGGAAGTTGTTAGGGGAGGTTACCAGGAACAGCACAAAAACAAGATTAGATTGTTAGGCGAATTGAAGTCCCAACCTTCTCCACTGATAGTGAAAGTGGGCCAGGTACACTGAGGGAGACGCCCTTACAAACGTCAATGTTCGTTACTAAAGGAAAATTCTACTAGGTTTTCAGAGCTTCTCTCAGGACTGCAGTTTTTTGTAAATTACACAGCCTAAAATGATCAATATCCCAAAGACGAATATTTTAGGATGGCAAAATCCGATGCCCTTCAGATTCAAGGAATTACTTATCCAGAAGAAAAATGTTCACCACAAATCACTAAGCCAATTTTCACCATTATAACTGGCTAGAAGGGACCATTTACTCACTCATTTCATAGTAATTCAGTCACTAGGGTTAGGAGTTGGAACCACCATGATTGACTAAGATGGATCAAGACTTACTAATAAACTAGGCCATGGGTCACCTTACCCAGAGGATAGATATACTAAACGATGTGGAGATTCTGTTAGCAAAAAAAAGAAAGGAAGAATGTATGTCAGGCAAATATGTCCGCTGCTGTGAATTAAGAAGTGAGTTCAGACGTTAGCAAACATTTTCTGTAGAGACAGCTACGCTTTTCAACTTGCAGGTCAAAATGTCTGTGTCACAATGACCCATTTCGGCCTTTGCAGCCCGAAAACTGCCACAGAAGATAAGAAGTAGCGGGGCGTTGCTGGTTTAGCCCCTCAGTCTGCAGTTAGTCAACTCCTGTTCTAAAAACTAGATGGTTTCGAATGACTGCCACGGGCTGTACCTCCTTTGGTTCCAGCAGCAGCCAAGGTCCTGACCTTAAGCAAACACTCGGGGTCCTAGGCGTCCAAAGCTTCACCCTCACAAGCCTCTCCGGACCACACACATGGACTACACACTTCATTATTATCCATCGGAAACCGGGGCCGGACACCCCCATGTGATGAATCCACTCCGACCCCAACATCACTGGGCCCCACACTAAATCCCCAATCTGAACCCGAACACGTGATCATCCTAAATGCCACCTGCACCCCCTGCAAGTGGAGTGACCTGCAGAGCCCCGTAACCTGACGATCGGGACGAGGGCGTTGATCTGCACAGGACTTTGGTCGTCGTGCTGCACCCCAGGACACCCCGACCACGGAGAAACGCGTCTGGCTCCCCCGAGTCCTTAAATCCCGTTCCCACCTGGTTTTGCTGAACTCCCGCCACCTCGGCGCTTCCACCCTCCCGCTCTGCCCCCGGCGATCACTCCATGGCCCACACTACAGCACGTCCACACGTCGCCCTGAGAGAAACACAACGCCTACTGTGACCCAAAACTAAATTCATAAGAAACTTCCAGGGGCGAAACTACAAACCGACCTGATTCTCCCCAGACCCACAAGAAGAGTGCACACGGTGCACTTCCGAGAACGGTTTCAACTTCGGGACCGCTCCTGCTCCGCCTACGGCGGCCGACGAGGACCCGCGGCCAGCTGGATTTCCGGTGTGGCCCTCGGCGGCAATATGGCCGCGCCCGGCTCGCCGTGTTGCCATGGGGGCGGCCATGTTGGGAGACTGAAGGACGTACACAAGGCAAACGGGCGGCTTTGGGGCCAGTAGCCGGGGGCGGCGGGAAGGTGGGAAGCCACTGAACTTTTCTCGTCTCCTGGCACTTCGACTTGGGCCGAAAATGGGTAAATTCTCAGAACTCTGCGAGGTAAACAGGGTGTGCGTTAAGTTGCTTCCAGCGGGGCTGCGCTGAGCAGCACTGGGGCCGCGGAGCACATTCTCCACCTTGTGTACGAAAGAAAAAAGAAGTTTACAAACGGACGACCAGGAGTTTGGGTTTCAGTACAGCAGGCAGAAAAGGCACTCCTAGAAACGGACAAGATAATACGTCCTGTAAACGGACATCCCTGGAAAGCCTATGGCCGGAAAATAGTTTGCAGGAAGCGGTTTTTACGGGGAGAACAAGATTTTCAGAAACTGGGTACAGCCTGGGGCTCGAAAAAAAAAGAGTGGCTGGGAGGAGCCTAAGTTGTCACTGGAGTGGAGATTCGGGTACAAACCCACTAAAATGAGGCCAGGAAAGGTCTGGAATGCATGGGGAGGGCCCAACCTGAATCCGTTCCATTAAAATGCGAGGCTGATGATGGGGACACTAACCCAGGATTTAGGGCGGGGAATGTCAAAATGAGGTGTGCTTCCGCAGCTGTTAAAAATGGAGTCCTGGACTCCAGCCTCAGAGGTTCTGGTTCATCAGGGGTGGGATGTGACTGGGGAATTTGCATTCAGGTTGCTGAGGCAGGAACCCTGTCAAAGTGAGTCATTAGGAAGAGTCCTGTGTGGGGCTCACCGTGGGGATCACTTCGTAAATTACATAAATGTCTAATCACTAGGTTATACACCTGAAACTAACATAGTTCATGTCAACTGCGTTTGAAAAAGAAATCTTTTTAAAAACAAAAAAGAAACGAAACAGCCCTGGAATGTTGTCTTCTTATAAATATTATGATGCATGACTCCACTCAGTACTTCAGTGTTGGCTCAAATTTTAAATTATATCTGGAAAAGGTGGTGGTGGGGCGAAGGCAGGAATAAAACCTCCCTCATTACACCCTATACATTACTATCTATTACTAGGCTTTATTTTTCCTCATAGGAGTTATCACTTCTTGACATTATATAATCCACTTACTAGATTGTAATGTCCACAATGGCTGTGTCCTTTGCCTGTTGCATTCACTGATGTCCCCTCTGTGTAGTACAGTGCCTTGCACAGTGCTGGTGCCTTAAAGCGGTGGCCCCCACCTTTCTGGAGCCAGGGACTAGTGCTCCTGTGAGAATCTAATGCCTGATGATCTGAGGCGGAGCTGAGGCGGTGATGCTAGCGCTGGGGAGCCAGTGGCTGCAAGTATAGGCAAAGTCCTGGTTTCCCAACCCAATTTGCCTTCTCCACATACCACCTCCATCACCATCAGTTTCATGTCCACTGTTCTCTTTAATTATGGCAAAGCTTCTCAGCATCACCCTTCATTTGTTTCTCACTCATACACACCGCCATCTACCTCAGGAATCGATCACACCTGCTCTCCTTTATAAATACACCCAGAACTGGACCAATGCCCACCATTCCCGCCTGGTTGAAGCCATCACCCTCTCATATGAGAGCAGTAACTGCTGCGTCCAGCAAGTGGCAAATCCTGCCAAGTCTGGCGTGGCTCTGGAGAATGTACCTGAGTGGGAACAGTGGGAGATTAAGAAAAGAAAGAAGGCAGACAGCTGGGATCAGGAGGTCCACTGCCCACTGATGGTGGAGCAATGGCTGCTTTTATACAAGAGCATACAGTTGCTGGCTAAGATAAGATCATCCTCTGCACAATCACCCACCCCACACCCTGCTATGATCTTTTGCAGTTCTGTCTGCTTGAGGCGATGAGCATACACCCGTCTCAGAGCAACACCACATTGTTCCCAGAACAGTTCTTACTTCTCCATTCTTAGGAGGGTTCGTTGTGGCGAGGCAACCCTTGGTTTACCTCACAGATTGCAAGGACCTTGTCAGCTTACAATCTGCTCTCCACAATATACCCTCAGGGAAGTTACAAATACTGATGATAGGAATATATGAGTATGTGCATGAACTCTGATCTCTATTTGTCTGTGTTATATGTAATATGGTGGTTCAGTAAAAATTCTAATTATGATGGAAAGAAAAATATTTTTGGTAACAGAAGGTATAAAGTATGGAGATTTATTTTGAATGGAATTGGAGGAAAGGTGTTTGTCTTAAAGTTGGTTATTTGTGAATGAGTGGGAAGAAGCAAACTGAAGGAATGAGGCAAGTGGTAGAAGGTTTGTGAAGAGAAATCCTGAGAGGAAATTTTTGTGATTAAGCTAAAGAAAATTGGAAATTTAAATGCCAAAAGTAAGCTAATGCAAAATTAGAATTGTTTTAATATTTCATAGACTATTGGTCTGCTACTGATGTTATGGAAAAGTTTTCTGAGTAGAAAACAAAAATTCCATGCTTAATGAAAATAATTTCTGTGTTTTATGTTGCCTTAACCAGTTTTCTGAGACTTTTTGAGAATATACTAACATTGGACCAAAGTATGAGGGCCAGACACTGCTGGCTATACATTTCATAACTTGGTCTGTACCCATATTCAAAGGAAGCTCCAAAAGTTGGAGCCTAGACCCAAACCTCACGGCTGCCTTGGTGACAAAGGTCTTTAAGGTGTCCAATAAATGAGGCAGGGCAGAGAAGGAAGTTCCTTGTCTAGGGACTGAGGTTGCACTTCAGCAGAAAACCCAAGACTCCATCCTGATTAAGGCAGAAAGGGAAAGAGCTCCTTGAAACCCCAGTAGGCAGGGACTATGACCCATCTCAGCAGGAAGCAGATATGGAAGAAGAGACCTCCTGTCCCTCAACACCCATACTAATAACAAGATGATTCATGGCTCTTAGAAAGGAGTTCGGCAAGAAAATTATTAGGGGGTTTCTGGGCCTGCTTGCAAAGACACTGAGGTCATCCTATCCTGGAAGGGGTCCGCCCTACTCCGTCAACAATTGAATGATTCATAGGGGTCCTAGTCCAGAATATAGAATTGGGGATCCTGCCTTCTCCCACTTGCAGGTGCTCTCCTCATGCTCTTCAGAGCTCTCTTATTTGGTCCCTGTATACTGAACTGTCTTGTCAAGTTTATCTCCTCACGCCTAGAATCCATGAAGTTACAGATGGTTGTGACATCAAGACCACCCTTAAACCAGCCCCTGGCCAGGAAGATCAGGAGGTTGATGCCCTATAAGAATTTAAAGGACATCAAAACGGGGGGATGAAGAGGAATTTCCCACTCAAATGGCTAACTCTGTAATCAGCTCTTTCTTCTGCTTCTGTAGACATGTTTGCTGCATAGGCCAAAGTGCAGAGTGATCTGGAGATCAACTGAAGACTTACCCTCCCCTTTGCTTGTTCTCTCTAGATAACAGATGTATTGTCTTTGCTTGTTAAGCCCTATAAAAGTAAGGTTACCCCTGAGCTCGGGGCCCAGATCTTCAGAGCACTAGCTCTTTTGGCACTGCCAGCGTAATAAACCTGAGTTCTCCAAGTCTCTGAATGGTGTTTGATTTCTCGCCGGTCTTGTCTCGGAACAGTTCTGCAACAATATCTTCTCCAGCCAGGATTGGTGGTGCAGGTAAGGCGACAGCTCCAGGGTGAACGGTGAGAGGGCTAGTGGGAGGACAGAGCTAGAGGGAGAGCCAATGTTCCTGACCTAGGTGGAATATGATGAAATGGGGAGGAATAGAAGAACAGAAATTGTTAGTAGAAATTTCTGTGCAGGCTTTATGTCAACTCTATTTTCACATATAATTTCTAGTGAAGAAATTATTAGAATTGGAATTGTCACGTCAAAGAGAATCAACAAGGCTATCCACTCCCACCCAACCCCTCGGGCGGTAACCATGTCCTAACCCCAAAAGCAAGCTAGGTTTTCATATTTATTTTTCCCATAATGTGAGTAGAAGACCCTTTTCTATCACCAAAATCTTCCTCTTGCCCTCCACATTTAGCAAGAAGCGTTCTCAGGAATATTTGCCTTTCGATCTGTACGTTTGCTCTTTTTTCTTCGCTAAAAAGTCATGTTTTTGTTCTGTACGGATACCTTCTAAGATGGCTGCGCCCACAGTGTCCTTTCCAAATCTCGCTTTATGCAAACTGGATTACTTTTCTCCCCGGCCTGTTAGAGTGAACGTAGCCCACACCGTCTATGTCTTATGTGACCTTGAACTTCTTAAAAATCAATGCAGTTTGCGGCGCAGGATTTCAAGTTGCCAGGAAATTAGGAAGTTTCGGAGACTTCCCTGGGTATTCCAACAAAAACAGACCCTTTGCCGTCTGTACGTCAGTGTAGCAAGATGGCCGCCTCCTAGATCCGTGATGGGCGCAGACATATTTCTTTCGCGGAACCACCGGAAATTCCGGCGATCGTGCTCCGCAGTGGCGACTCGGACCCTTTTCTGCCGGCATACGTAGGCTGGCGGGGAGGTTGGGCGAGGACGCGCAAGGAAAACAATTCACGGAAATGCAGGTTTCAGAAGGTTGCGGTTGCCTTTTGGGAAAACCCTGTGTGTGGCGCGCTCCGTGGAACAGAATGAGAGGACTCAGGTGTCTGGGTGGCTGTGTGGGGGGAGCCGTGGATCCTTGGGGGGAGAGGAAGCAAGCGGGAGTCGGTGGCTGGGGTGCCTTCGGCTGGGGTGCCTTTGCAGCCGAGGGATTGTAGTTGCCAGTGACAAAAGGCCTGTCGAGATCAAGGATTCAGAGTCAGTGATCAGGCCTTGGTGCCTGTCTGGACGTGCTTTTACTTCTGGATAAAAGCCTGGAGTGAAATTGCTTGGTCATAAATGTGTTTAATCATTTGAGGAACTGCTAGACTTTTGCAGAGGGGCTGCACCGTGTTACGTTTCCATCAGCATCCTATGAGGATTTCAGTTCCTCCAAATACTCACCAACACGTGTTATTTTCATGTTTTTATTAAAGCTGTTTTAGGGGGTGTGAAGCCATAGTAGCTCATTTCCGGTTTTGATATGCATTTCTCTGAACACCTTTTTATGTGCTTTTGCGATACATAACTTTGAGGCAGACATCTTTTCTCTAAATAGATTGTTAGCATTTTTAATAGCTGCATAGTATTTCATTAGGTGTGTGTATTTTTCTTTATTCAATTAAGCCTCTATTAATAGACCTAAATAATACTTTTACATCAACTTTGATGCGTATGCCATTATTTTCGTTGCAAAAATTTCTAGAAGCGGGTTTTTTGGATTCTAATACCTCTATTGAAAGTATTCAGTACAAAATGTTAAACTATTCCCCCCAAATATTGAGTCATGTTGCACTGCTGTAAGGAGCATGTGTTTTGGAATGTTATCAATTTTTAGATATAAATTCTGTACTCAGGTGACTAAAAACTTAGTTTTGATATATGTTCACTCAAATCTTTGGAACTCTTACTTTTGCTTATTCATATTGGGGAACTTCTTATAATTTGCTTCCTCTTCTCTAATGTTGATTATTCTTACTCGGTTCTTTATCAAGTTAGTGGGGTTGCATTTCCAGAATAGTTATAGATAATGCTGGTGATACTGCCCATCCTTGTCTTGCTCTCAGCTTTGGAAAAATTACTTATATCATTTCACTGGACATATGTCAGATGTATTTGATTTTTTTAATTGAGGTGAAATTCACAAAACTTAAAATTTACAATTGAAAATCAACAGTTAGCGGCTTTTAGCACATTCATGATATTGTGCAACCTGTCTGGTCCCAGAACGTTATCATCATCCCAAAAGCAAGTCCTACATGCATTAGGCAGTCACTCTACATTCTTCCTTCCCCCAGACTCTGACATTTACCTATTCTGAATATTTCATATGGTGGAATCGTACAATATGTTAACTTCTGTGTCGGGCTGCTTTCGCTTAGTATAATGTGTTCATAGTTGTGTGTCGTGTCCTGGTGTGCTCCTTCAGTGCTTAGCCAGGCTGTTTACAGCTCTACCTTAGCCTTCATTTCCTGCTTGCACGGAGTGTAGAGGTCACCCAGCGGAAAAGCTTAGGGTCTTCTTGAATCTCTTCTGAGCAGGCATCCTGCCCTGTACAGGTACATGGCTTTATACAGTTGACCGATGCTCTCGAGTGGCCTGATTTCCCAAAGAAATTCTTTTCCCAGCTTTTCCTGTGAACTTTCAGCTGTGCCCCAGCTGTAATCTTTTGCTCCATGCTGCTGCGGATTCATTCTCCTTACAATGCTTTTGAGAACTGCCTGCTGCTTTTTCTCCCTGAGTGAGTTCCAGATTCGGTGGAGCAGAGATGAGCACGTTGCCTCAGTTCTTCAGTTTGGCCCCAGACAGGTTTGAACAGACAGACTCAGTTCTTTCTGAATAAGGTCTGCTCTGGTCCTTCCAGGGTCCCACACTGGGAAGGATGACTGCCATCTTTACTACAAGCAAATTGGCACAGAGCTTTCCTGTGGTTTTTAAGATTTTTTTCCTTTTCTTTTCTTTCCTTCTTTCTTTTTTCTTTTTTTTTTTTTGATTCAGTGCTCATTCTGTTGCTGCTTTTTTGACTGCTTTACAGAATTCTGACCAAGTTTTTTCTTTGTTTTATGCTGACAGTTTTCACTTGATTTTTTTGATGTCATGGTGGGATGGGCCTTTGGAGCTGCTTACTCTGCCATTTTCACTCACTGGGATTTTCTTAAATCATGTACATGATTTATTTATGTACATATTTACATATATAGATCATTGGTACTTTTATAAAGTGATGCAGGTGCAACTTACGTGATATCTGCCGCGTTCAGCAAGTGCTAAATTCTGCCACGTCCAGCGCAGCCCTGGAAAATAGACCTGAGTGGGAACAGTGGGAGATTTAGAAAAGAAAGAGGACAGAAAACTGGGATTAGGATGGAACAATGACTCAGTTTTATTTTTGCAAGGTGCTTTTATATAAGAACATACCATCGCTGGCATAAGCAGTTTCCCTTAGGAATAACAACACTTTCTTCTATTTCTCCAAAGCCACATCTTATCATGACCTTGTCACCTTACAGTCCACTCTCCACAATGTCCTCTAGCCCACCCCGCCTTCCCTCCCCACAGAAAACCACTTTCTTGAACTTGTTTTATATAACACGTGTTTTTCTACTTTTACTAAGTGTATACGTACCCACAAATAATAGGCTTGGTCTATATGCTTCAATTTTTTTTTTATTTGTTTTCCTTTGTTTCTTTTACATAATGATTAGTGAAAATGGTCTGTTGGGTAATACTTGGCTTAGATACATTTGTCGTCACACTGAGGTATATTTCTATATGACATGTACAAAGACTTCTGAACAGGGACATGAGCACATAGAGTTTCTAAGAAATAGATGTCCAGGTCCTCACTTTTTCTATGTTTTCTTTGCAAAAGCTGATCTGGGTGAGAAGTCCCCTGCCACAGGGGCATCTTATTGTTCTGGTTCTGCTTTTCTATCTTCCCTTTCCCAGTCATCCCACTTCAAGAAGAATGATATACCCGTTCACGCATTCACGATCTTATGTTTTATTTCTCCAGAGCTTCTGGAGCTTCAAATAAAGGAATAGATGGCCTTGAAATCAGGTAAGTGACAGCAGTGACAACATCTGGGCCCAGAGAAAATGTGCACTCAAAGCGAATTTACTTTTCAGCCCACAGGTCCTGGCTCCAGGAACCAGATACATCATTTGAAGTGAGGAAAAGATTTCAGGACCTGAATGTTGTCATTTGTGGGGACACCACTGACTGGAGACTTAAGAGTTCTAACCAGAGATTTAAGGCGATTTAAGAAGAGACTAAAGACACAGCATCCTCATTAGTGGCCATTACCCAGTAACAGAAGAAAATGATTCAGGCCCAGGTGACTTTTAGTTTGTTTCATTCTTTCATTCTGTGTTTGATTTCGGGAGCAATCGAACACGATTAAATTAAAGAGAGAAGTCTAAATTGGTAAAGTAGGATTTGTGCATAAATAAATTTAGAGTCCAACATCAAGGCAAAGTAGGATCAGGAATTTATTCTTTCTGGAATCTGCACTAAGTGACTACTGTTGGAACATCGTGTGACTGGAGCATCCTATGGGTTATATTAGTTGTCACCTTCTGTGTGATCTCTCTGACAGCTGCCACAACCAGAGATGATCATGATGATGATAGGCTGTGTACTGACTCTGAGGAGAAAGCATACAGGTTCCTTAGAAGATGTAAATGTTTCCTGACACTTAGGTGATAGGACATTTTTTGTTGTTGTTTCTTCTAAAGATGGTAGACAGTGTCCTTAACTTCAGCTTTCTCGTAAATGCCAAAACAGGGCTCCTCAGAGTCTTCTTTGAGAATAGAGTATGAGATCTCAGCAGGCACAGTTTTTCATGGTACCATAGAAGGGTGACCCATGGACCCAGCCTTGCAGCAGCCAGGGTTAATCTAGAAACAAAACCTAGATAACCGAAGAAAATGGAAGGATTGCATGACGTCAACGGTCCTGTGTGACTAGGTGGCTGAACTGGTTTTTGAGTTCAGGGTCGGAAGTAGAGATTTGAAAGTACTGTTGTCTGCCAAGGTTGTTGGGGTCCCAGAGGATTTACTTTGGAATGTCCTCTCTCTAAAACAACACTTTCCTTTCCTGTGTTCAAAGCCAATTCCTACTGCCTCTTCTATTGCCTATGAAAATTTATTCGAACGTATTGGATACATTTTTGGGGCGGAGGGGTATTTATTTAAACATTTTTTTATTTTATTATTATTATTATTTTTAAATACCTACAGCACCTGGTCTTCCTAGGTGGTCTCCCATCCAAGTACTAACCGGGCCCGACCCTGCTTAGCTTCCGAGATCTGGAGAGTTCGAGCATGTTCAGGGTGGTAGACTACATTTTTAGGTTTTTTTCCGTTTTATTCAATTTTTCTTAAATTTTACTTTTCAATTACAGTTGACATTTAGTACTATTTTATATTAGTTTCACGTGCACAGCACAGTGGTTAGACATTTATATAATTTACAAAGCAATCCTCCTGATAAATTTGATACCCACCTGGTACCATACAGTTATTACAACGTTATTGACTGTGTCCTCTGTGCTGTACTTTATTTATATCCCCATATCTATTTCGTAACTGCCAATTTGTACTTCTTAATTTCTTCATCTTTTTCATTCAGCCCCCCAATTCCCTCTATCTGGCAACCATCAGTTTTGTTCTCTGTATCTATGAGTCTGTTTCTGCTTTATTTGTTCATTTATTTTGTTCTTTCAATTCTGCGTACAAGTGAAATCATATGGTATTTGTCTTTCTCTGTCTGACTTATTTCACTTAGCATAGTACCTTCTATGTCCATCCATGTTGTTGCAGTGGATACATTTTTAAAACTTCAGTGATTACAAAGCATATGTAGTAAAAAAGTAAGATACTCTTTATGCTTCTTTCCTAATCCCCTAGTACAGTGTGACAAGTGGGCAGTAGGGTGTATTCCTGTCACTGTACCTGTGTGTACCTCTATGTCTGTATAGATAATTACAGATGTATCTATTGCAGCCCTTAGACCTTTGGGTAGTGCCTTCCCGTGTGATAGATGTTTACTCTTTCATAAACTGGATTGATAACTGTCAGCCCTCACCATAGCCTGTATATTTATGATTCTCTCATTTATATATTCCATTGCTATGGCCTTTTGGTGCATTTTGAGTAATTTCTTCTGAGATCTGCCTTCTAGTTCATTATTTTTTCAGTGTATCTAATATACTGTGAACCTACCTGATAATGTAAATATAAATTATATGTACATACAGCCATGCTCTGCTTAATGATAGAGATATATTCTGAGAAATGTGTCACTAAGCAACTTCTTCATTGTGTGAACACCGTAGAGCGCCCTTATACAAACTTAGATGGTGTAGGCCACTGCTCACCTGAGCTGTATGGTATAACACTGTCGTGTACGCAGTCCATCACTGACTGAAGTGTCGTTATGTGGCATGTGACTGTGTTTATATACTTTTTGAAGGTTGCTATTTACTTTTTTAGTCTCCTAAATGATTTCTAGTAGTCTCTTGTTCTTTGGATATGTTTTGGAAAGATGCTTTTATTCCTCCTAACATATAAAAATATACTAATTTAATATGTAGCGTTTTTATCTGGATTTTTTCATGGTTTATTCTGATAATAGTTATCAAGATTGATGGTGAATGTAGGAATAGGTTTTATTCATCCTGATATACTAGAATATATTTAATGCCTGGCAAACATGTGCCTACTTCCAAAGGGGGGGAAAAATGCTTCAAATATATATTTTGCAAATCTAGTTCAGCAAGAGAATTTAATGACTTAAATAGATTTTTTTATTTGTTGAATGGTAGTTGACTGCATGATTCCAGAATATTTTGCTAGAGGTTGATCTTGAATATGGATATGGATAGATTTTGGCTCTGTAACAATCTAGTTTTAAAAAAAATCAAAATACTTAAGTTGGGAGATGTAGCCTATATGGTAGAAATGAGCAGAACAATTTCCTTCACATTCCTTCTCTTTCAGTAACTAGAGAAACAGATTAAGCAGGACCGTGTTATTACAGGAACCGCTGACACTGGAGGACGTGGCTGTGGACTTCACCTGGGAGGAGTGGCAGCTCCTCGACCCCGATCAGAAGGACCTGTACCGGGACGTGATGTCGGAGAACTACAGCAACCTGGTGTCAGTAGGTGAGGACAGCTGCCCGGTGTCACTCAGAGAGTCCTCAGTCAGTGGTCTTTTTATTCTCAGCTTTAGAAAGTTTTGGAGTGTCTGTGGTGCTCCGAAGTGGCAGATTCTCAGTACCCATTCTGGTCCCAAAGTAGAGGGTATAATGTGCCTTTACTTTGCTGTCCTACAAATTACATAGTTCCTAAAATATAACATTCTTCTATGTTGGCAGACCACAGCCCAATTCAAAGAGCCTGCCTCTTCTGTCACTTCCCACGAACAGGGTATCAAGTTAGCAAGCCGGATGCTCTCTCCAGATTGGAACAAGGAGAACCGTGGGCAGTAGAAGATGAAGTCCACAGTCGAATCTGTCCAGGTGAGTGAGAGAGAATGAGGAGGCGGAAGTCATGTTCTAGTCATTCAGAGGTGTTACATCTGTGAAGGATTCTCAGGACATGTAAACAGAGCCCCCACCGATCTCTCACAAGAGAGCTCTTAATCTTTTAGGTGTGTAGAAGGACACATCTCTTCTTGAATTTGATCCCTGTTGATTTCATCTAGGTCTCGATTGTTTTCCCTTCTAGGTATCTTAGAATTCTCAAATGTTAACATCCTTCCTCCCCCAACGCCGTCGCTTCTGCTTTTCTTGCTCTGAAATTCCACCTTACATGCCTCTCTCCAAGAAGAGATGTTTGATTTTAGCACTGTCTTCTGACTCCTGCACCTTCTCGCCCCTTTGGATAATGGTAATTTCCCTTCCTAACATCCACCCCCACCCATTTCTGATTGGGAGTTAGGATTTCAATGTATAAATTTCAACGTATAAATTATAGACATACACATTAAGTCTATAGCACTTTTTATTATTGTCATCTATCCTGACTGTGTCGGAAAAAGAGCCCTCCTCAACACATCTGACACCAGATGTCTGAGGGCTCTTCTCCACAACAAGTAATTCTCTGTGACACCTACTGGGTATCCTACAGTTTAACTCTCAATTCCGATACTAGCTCCCTGTAGGTAGTGTCAGATCCCATAGGTTAAGGGCTCAGTCCTGCAAGATTGTCTCTGCCTCCACTTCAGTTGTCAATAACAAGTCCAGGTTGTCACACGCACTTCTGATCAACCTGCTATAAATCAGACATTCCCAAGACTCCCAACTTGGGTTTGATCAATTTGCTAGAATGGCTCACAGAACTCAGAGAAACATTTTACTGAGATTATCAGTTTATTATTAAAGGACATAACTTAGGAATAGC
The DNA here is from genome assembly GCF_902729225.1 of Pteropus medius. Lineage (NCBI taxonomy): Eukaryota > Metazoa > Chordata > Mammalia > Chiroptera > Pteropodidae > Pteropus > Pteropus medius. Next base: position 251,102 of record NW_024350326.1, on the reverse strand, counting down.
CAGATAGAAGAGGTGAATGGGGCAAGGTATGGGGAAAGGGCTCGAAGCTTCTATACAAAAGATGCACCTAGTGCTTTTACCACTTAGGAAATGATCAGTGTCAGGAGCTCTGTGCCAGGAACCAGGGGCAGGCGAAATGTGTTTTCTCCTAGATGCTTCTCTGCCTCCTCTGATTTAAAATCTTTGCTGTTCTTATTGATTTCTTAAAATTTTTCACTCTCTGTTCTTGACCAAAACATATCATTAAACCTCATGCCTGCTTAGCTTTTATTTCCTTGTATAATCATTGATTCTGATCATTATTTTAGTTTATCTTAAATGATATTGCTGGATCCTTTCCCTGAAAGCTTTCCTCCTTTTCCTCGTGATAGTCTGATGACCTGAAGTCCCAGTTAATCATATTACCAGCTGTATACGATGGAAATTTCGCTTCTGTCAACAGCCTCCATGATATGATACCGTCTTGCGTATACAGAACTTCCTTTCTTTTCCCTAAACTCAGAGCCAACTATATTTAAAGGCGTCTCCCCAGTATTTTCCGTCCGAGGAATTCAGGGAGAGTATAGGACTAGAGGTAGAAATACGAACTGAGTGAGATCTCCTGTGGCGTGAGTACAGATTAAGAAGAGCCTTGGACAGCTAGCAGTCAGAAAGAATGTTAAATGCGTAGTTTCAAGGCCTCTTCTTTTGAGAGCGTTTTGTTAGATTTGGGGTGACAACCTGGACTAGTCTACATGTAATGCTGTAAGTTGGCCATTGGAGGCATTTGGTGAATGACAGTCCTATTATGTGCTAGAAGGGATTGAATTTAGTGAGAACTAAAGCATTCTAGGAGTAACTTTTTAGTAACAACTGGAGGAGAAATCTTCATGTAATCTGTAGAAGTACAGCTTTCAAATGAAGCATCTTTTACTAAAGTTCAGGGCCGTGTGAAGTTAATTGTCAAAATGAAGAGTAAAGATGTGGGGAATACTTTAGAAATTTCGGGGAAACAGCTTATAGTGACATAGGATGGGAAAATGATAGAATGACTAGGATTTGAATAAAGATGATGAAGGTGTGAAGTTGGAAATATATAGGGCCCTGTGGGGACTGTCAAAAAATTGGTCTGAAGCTGGCCACATGATAGCCAATTTGAGAAGGTATTTGTAGGGGAACCCGTGGAGTGTGAGCATGGACAAATGGGGTAATCATGGGTAATATAACTTTTATCCAGGCTTAACTATTGTAGACTTTGTTAGAAATCGAGGTAGAATGGTGGAGTTGGAAGTTTGACTTGTATTATCCTTGGATATGTAGTCTTACTTTTTAACTGGGTGCCAGTATTGTAGCAATAGTAAAATACATCCAGTAGTTCTAGAAAACATTCTTCTTTATCCTAGAAAAGACAAATGGCAAAACTAACTGCCAAAACTCTAGGTCTGGGATCAGAATTGTGATATTTTGGACTCTTTAAATGATGGAAACCAAGTTGTTTGTATAGAATTTTGAAAGAAGTTGCCGTTATTGGCAAGGTGGGTTTGGAGATCATTGCATGGAAATGGAAATATTTTCAATATTACATGTGTACAAGGGCAAAGTATGACTGGAAAAGGTGACAGTTCCCTAGTGTGATGTTGTGATATAAGAAATATGTGTTTGGTCTTTGGCCCCAGTTCCTGGCACAGAGCTTCTAAAACCCTTGTAGTTTCCTGAGTATATGAATGCTTATTTCCTTTATCAGTACAGACAGTGTTCGGCGCCTCTCAGTGGGCTTTTTAAAAGCCACACTTTTAATGTTACAATAACTATAAATATAGTCCCTTGCTTTCATCTTCCTTCAGTCTACACATTTTTCTGAACATGATCTCATTCAGTTCTCTGTCCTTATATAATACTTATATACTAATGATAAGATAGTTAATGATAGAGTGGTTAAAACCATTCTCAAACATCTATACCCAGTTAAGCTTTTCATGCCTGTATTGGTAATATAAAACCCATCTGAAGGTCTGTATACTTTGAAATGCACACTTGATTTCCCCACATTGCAAACTTCAATAATAGTCCCCACCTCATTAAAACGCACTGCCGACCTATCCAGTGGCCCAGGTCAAGTAGTTAGGAATAATCCATTATTCCTCATGTTTATTCATCACACAGTGTTGAAACCATGGGAAAGTCTTGTCTTTCTCCAGATTATATCCTGATTTCTAACACTTTGCTCTCCATTGCTCCCTCAAACCACAGTTCGTACCTGCCTTCTTCATCAGTGCATTTTTGTTCGGTTTTCCCTAAGCAGAATGCTTGCTCGATGAAAAAAAGGAATGTTTCTCTATTTTCATCTTTAGCACAATGCTTGGTACATAGTCATAATTTAGTAAGGATTTCTGGATGTATGAATGTGTCCCACATCATTTTGAAACAAATATCTCTGTGGTCTAGTGCGAATAGTAACTTGATTTTATTTTACTACCTCAGCATGCTTTATAAGGTCACATTTAGAAAGCAAGCAATTCTGTATTTGCTCATTTTGAATGAACTAATCTTGTTTATATACTGTTTTTACCTTTGTTTATTTTACTGCATTTTACCTTTGTTCAAGTGATAACAAACATACTTACTTGGAGTTTCTCGAAACCGAGACCATAGTGTTGTAAATAAAGAGCCAGCCTACACAGAGCTGTTTATGATATTTATTCTATACCAAGCGCATGGAAAGATTCATTATTCTCTTTTTCCTAGAAATCCAGAAAGATAACGTGCATTTACAGGGGCACTTGCAAAATCAAAGATTTCTAAAGAGAATGGGACAATACCATGAACATAATGCATTTGGAAACATTGTTCATCGGCGTAAAAACAATTTTCCTTTAAAGCAAAATCATAATGTGTTTGATTTACACGGGAAAGCATTGAAACCAAATGTAACTTTTGTCAACCAGAACGAAAGCTATGAAGTAAAGAACCCTGTTAAGGTTAATGGAGATATGAAATCCTTCCTCCATGCAAAGCATGAGCAGTTTCGTGCTGAAATTAAAATTCTTGAATGTGGAAATTCACAATTTATTAAACATCATAGAGTTGAAAAGATAAATAAACCCCATGTATGCAGTGAATGCGGGAAAGCCTTCATCAAGAAGTCTCGCCTTATCTATCATCAGAGTGTTCATACAGGAGAGAAACCTCATGGATGCAGTGTATGTGGGAAAGCCTTCTCTAGGAAGTTCAGGCTCACCGAACATCAGAAAACTCATATAGGAGAGAAACAGTATGAGTGCACCGAATGTGACAAAGCCTTCCCCAGGAAATCACGGCTGCTGGCTCATCAGAAGACACACACAGGAGAGAAACCCTATTTATGCGATGAATGTGGAAAAGGCTTCATCAGGAAGTCTCGGCTCATTAACCATCAGAGAGTTCATACAGGAGAGAAACCTCATGGATGCAGTCTGTGTGACAAAGCTTTCTCCAGAAAGTTCACGCTCATTGAACATCAGAGAACTCATACAGGAGAAAAACCTTATGAATGCACAGAGTGTGACAAAACATTCCGCTGTAAAGCTCAGTTCAATGCCCATCAGAAAACTCATACAGGAGAGAAGTCGTATATATGCAGTGACTGTGGGAAAGGTTTCATTCATAAGAGCAATCTCATTGTACATCAGCGAACACATACAGGAGAGAAACCCTATATATGCAATGAATGTGGAAAAGGCTTCATCCAGAAGGGCAATCTCCTTATACATCAGCGAACTCACACTGGAGAGAAGCCCTATGTATGCACAGACTGTGGGAAAGGCTTCAGCCAGAAATCTTGCCTCATGGCACATCAGAGATTTCACACTGGAAAGACTCCCTTTGTATGTACCGAATGTGGAAAATCCTATTCACACAATTCAGATCTCATTAAGCATCGGAGAATTCACACAGGAGAGAAACCTTATACATGCAGTGATTGTGGGAAAGACTTCAGAAATAAGTCATGCCTCAATAGACATCAAAGAACTCGTACAGGAGAGAAACCCTATCGGTGCGCTGATTGTGGAAAAGCTTTCTCCAACTTGTCCTGCCTTTTGTCTCATAAGAGAATGCCACATGCAAGAGAGAAACATGTAGGTTCAGTCACGTTGGAAAATTCATTCTGTAAGAATCACAGCTCATCACAGTCAAGCGATATAAAGGAGAAAAGCCCTGTTGGTACAGTGACCGTGCAGATGTCTTCTGTGGCAGCTCAGACTTCATTACACATCAGTGGGTTTCTAGCAGATAGGAACGTGACTATCGTGCGACAGCCAGGTGCCAGAGGTGCACCATCAGCAGAAGATAGAATTTGCACAGAGAAACCTTATGAATGCAGTGATGTGGTAGTGCCTTCGGCGACCAATTATGTCATATTCTATGTCACACAGGAATAAACTGTGATACAATCAAGGTGGAAAACCTTTGAATAAAACCTAGCTTATTATATGGCCGATAAGTGTATACTGAGACAAGCCTGATTACAGAGACTGGGCGAGCCTTTTGTGGAAAGACGGACCCTATCAGTGCTTCAAAGGTCACATATCAGTGAGCTCATTGGTGGCAGAAATATAATGACCATGGAAAGTCTTTTCTCAGCATAAGACTTCAAAAGGTGGCAAAGAGTTCACACAGGAGAGAAACTGTTGGACTTTTGAAGGCAATGAACGTGGCAGGGTTTCAGTGGTGCGTTCTGCCCCATCAGTTATATCATAACAAGGGTTAAGAATTTTTGAAGCAGAATTACGCAAATGTAACCATTCTACTGGCCGTGGTTTCTGCCATATAACTCCAGTTGGAAGAGGTTTAGTTGAACAAATTATTAATATCAAAGGCAGAGAGAGGTCTATGCGATAGACCCGTGTATTTTGCATAGCCTTATTTACTAAATGTAAAGCCCGTTTAGCGGCAGGAGTTAATTCTCTTGGAGAAAAGGGATCCGAATCTCCTCTCAAAATATCAAATAAAGCCTGTAGTTGTCCTGTGGTAATTTCTAATTGTGGCTTAAGCCAATTGATATCTCCAAGTAGTTTTTGAAAATCATTGAGCATTTTTCACAAGTCGAATCGAATTTGAACCTTTTGTGGTTTAATTGTTCGCTGAAAAATTATAGTTCCTAAATATGAAAAAGGTGCAGACCTCTGAACTTTCTCTGGTGCAATGCAAAGACCATAATTTTGTGAAGATATCTGTAACTCAGATACGCCTGTAGCAATACTCTTTCCTCTGCATGCGCAAGCAAGACGTCATCCATAAAATGGATGATGTAGGAATTTGGAAACTTTTTCTAACTGGTAATACTGCCTGAGCAACAAAATTTTGACATAATGTAGGGCTGTTAGCCATACCCTGAGGAAGAACGTTCCATTGGTATCTGTTCATAGGTTCTTTAAAATTAAGGGAAGGGAGGCTAAAGACAAAACGTTTCTCATCTTCTGGACCTAAAGGTATGGTAAAGAAACAGTCTTTCAAATCTATAATGACAAGATGATAATTCCAAGGAATCATAGTAGGGGTGGGGAGGCCAGGTTGAGTGGCTCAAATAATTTCCAGAGTTAAATCGACTGCCCTTAAATCCTGCAGTAATCGCTATTGGCCTGATTTCTTTTTTATCACAAAAATCGGAGTATTCCAAAGACTCCCAGGAGGAGAAGGTAATGAGTACGTTGCTACACTGCAAAGGACTTTGGAGGGGCATGAGGACCTTCGTACTCCTCCACTGCCTTCTCCTCCTCTGCCGCCATTGCCTCTTGAGTATGAGCAAGAAATAGAGGGAGGCTCACAGAGCTCAGCAGGTTAGGGGAGGAAAGGGCAGTCAGGAATGGACTTTAACTGGCTGAGTCGGCACCACCATGGAAGTTACAAATACTGATGATGGGAATATGTGAGTATGTGCATGACCTCTGATCTATATTTGTCTGTGTTATATGTCATATGGTGGTTCAGTTAAGAAGTCTAATCATGGTGGAAAGGAAAATGTATGTTTTTGTTAAAGAAGGTATGAAGTATAGAGATTTATTTTGAAGGAAATGAAAGGAAAGGTGTTTGTGTTAAAGTTGGTCATTTCTAAATGAGTGAGAAGAGGCAAATTGAAGGAATGAAGAAAGTAGTAGAAGGGTTATAAAAAAAAAATCCTGAGAGGAAATGTTATGTGATTAAACTAAACAAGATTGGAGATTTAAATGCCAAAAGTAAACAAATGCAAAATTAAAGTTGTGTTTTAATGTTTCTTAGGCTATTAGTCTGCTACTGATGTTATGGAAAAGTTTTCTGAGTAGAAAACAAGGATTCCGTGATTAATCAAAGTAATTTCTGTGTTTTATGTTGCCTTAACCAGTTTTCTGAGGCTTTTAGAGAATATACTAACATTGGCCCAAAATCTGAGGGCCAGACACTCCTGGCTATACATTTCATAGCTTGGTCTGTGCCTAATATTCAAAGGAAGCTCCAAAAGTTGGGGTCTAAACCCCAACCCCACAGGCTGCCTTGGTGCCAAGTCTTTAAGGTGTCCAATAACTGGGACTGGGCAGAGAAGAAGCAGAGTACCAAAAGGGAGCAAATTTTAGCTGCCATAATACAGGGACCGTCTCAAGGTGACCCTAAGCAATAAAAACCTTGCAGGCCTGGAAGGCTTCAATCTTGATTGGCCGTGTCGGGACTTAGACATAATCAATGTGCAAACTGCAGAAGGAAGGACACTAAAAGGGCAAATGTTCATCCAGCCCTGAGAAGTCGGGAAGGGGCGGACCTCATAAGCCCTCACCCCACATAGCAAGCCTCTCATGAAGGGGCTTCTCTCTCCAACAACAGAGGCTCAAGCGCTTGCAAGCTCCAGTCCTAGGAAAATCCACCATGATCACAGCGGTGGAATCTCAGGTCACCACTGGCATGGCAGGAAGGAAAACCTGAATATTTACTAGGTACTAGAGCTACCTACTCTATCCTGACTCATCCCATGGGCCTCTCTCCAATGCTAACTGCACAGTGACAGGAATAAATACTCAGCCCTTTAGGCAAATAGAAAGGCCCTACCAAGTTTTGTTAAGTTCCTAAATGCTGTCAAATTCTAAGGAATCGACAGTTGGGTGCATTTATCTTGAATTAACCAAGTTTCTTATAAGTCTTCACAGGTTCCTCCAGAATATCAACCAGAAAGTGACCTATTCCTATGAACCCGCAGAAGATCTTAAGCTCTTATTCTGGAAACTAGATAAGTCCACATGTCCCAGGGAATCAGGGAACTTTTGTGTACCTTGAATTAACAGACTGCCATGAAAACGTAACTTCGTTGTCAATTACCTCTACTATTAACTTTGACTTGTCTTTTCTATCTTTTTGCTAAATTTATATCTTCTAGGTTACCAGACTTCCTACTATTTCTACATGCTGGAGTGACTTCACGTTGCTTCCGGGGCCTTTAGAATAGGCTTTCAGAGATTTTTATTCCCAGTAGGCAGGGACTACAGCCCTATCTCAGCTTTGAAGAAGTTACAGAAGACAGACCTTCCTCCCTCAACATCCCCTTAAGATTAAGGGAATAAAATCTCTGAAGGGAAATAATGTAGGGAGGAGGCAGGGAAATTGAGGTGTTGGTCGGGCAACATTTAGAGACTACAATGCCTGTGAATGGGATTAAAATAGTTAAGTTACATTTACAAGGGATATGGACTGGCAATAATGCCAGTCTCGATGTAGCTAATCTTCATAAACATATTCTTGACATCCAAAACAGTAGAGCCTGCAAAATTGGCTGAGAAAACTTTAGATGATTTGAGAGGCTTTAACCCTTACAATTTTCTTAAACATCCTGCCCGGTACTTATTTGGTCTGCTATTATTGCTGTTAACAAACTTCAAATACAAAAACAAAGAGGGGGAGTTAACCCCACGACACCTCAAAATATATTAAATATGTACTTTTTAATTTAAAATTTTTAAACACAGTTGATGATCGTCGAACAGCTGCAGAAAGGTTCTGGTCTTTGGGGACTCCACGAGCAGTAGTTCATTGGAAAGATCCATTAGCTAATGAATGGCATGGCCCAGATCTTGTTTTAGTATGGGGTCGGGGGCGTGTCGTGTTTTTCCTCACGGTGCAGACAGACCTCTTTGGCTGCCTGAGAGGCTGGTCAGGCATTATGAAGATGGCGGATGGATCAGATCCGGAGAAGCTCACCTGGAGGGTACGTAGCCTCTTTGATGACCATCCTGAAAGGACACATTCCAAAGGACTTGTGGCGAGCTTTTGCAGCTTTGGTCTTTGTTAATCTATCTGATTTGTCTACTGCAGATAGATACGGGGTTCGAGCCTGTGTTGCTTTCTCTTATGTTTTTCTAATTGGACAATTGCAAACAAATGCTTTGTAGGAGGAAAATACACCCCTTTCCTTCCTCTGAGATCTGATCCCATCTGATCCCTATGTACTTCTTGATTGTTTCTGTTCTTTGCCTAATTCTCTTCCTTTTTTTGGCCTTTTTTGGTCCATTGTCACAGTATCTCTGCCTCTTTCTTCCACCTCCCTTGCTATGCAATTCCACCTTCCAGGCCTTGTTCCAAACAGAGATCTTTGAATTCAGCCTAGTCTTTAGAGCATCTCCCTGCTCCATTGGGAAATAGTGATTTCCCTCCCTAACATTCCCTCCCCAACCCCACATTGGATGCTATGCTCACACTGTACCCTGAGCTCTGCATGTTTATATGGTTTCTTTGCTTACTGCTATAGACTAAACGTTTGTGTCCCCTGAAAATTCACCCGTCGAAATCCTAACCCCCAAGATAATAAGATGAGGAGATGGAGCCTCTGAGAGGCAACTAGGTCACTGGGACCCAGAGAGATCCCTCTTCCTTACCATCACTTGGGGTCGCAGCTAGAAGGCACTGTCTGTGAGAAAGCAGACCCTCTCCGGACACCGAATCTGCCAGCGCCTTGATCTTAGACTTCCCAGCCTCCAGATATGTGTAAGAAATGAATTTCTGTCATTTTGTGTTATGGCCGAAACAGACTAAGACATTTGTCTTTGCCCCCCTCTGAAATTGTCCAAAATTGGTTTTCCGTTTCTTGCTCTGTTCTCGTAATCCTTAAATTGTTTCTTCATTCTAATAAGTTAAGCTTTTATTCTCTATAAAGTCTTCTAAATTCACATTTCCTTTAATATTTTCTGATCTGTACACTTGTGCCACATGTTTTACTGTCTTCACAGAAACTCCGAAATGAATTTAGACTTTTTGTTCAAGGAACTAAAATCATCTTCCCTGCAAGCATATTTCTTCCATCTTTTTTTTTTAAGTTTAGGGTCTTCTAACAGTTTAGAAAGATGAGTCTCTAATAAAATAGGTTAAGAAAGAGCAGTGGTGAAGTCCAAAGAAAGAGGTGGTGAGGTTGGAAACCTGAGAGAGGCTTGTTCTCCAGAAGCAAAACTAGAACGTCTTTCAAGAAAGATATAGCTGTAAACGTTATTTGCAGCAGTTGCTGATTCATGGAGTGTGATATGAACTAATGGCAGGTGTATGATGATTTTAGTGTTTTCTTCCCATTCATACACACTGTGTGTGTTTGTGTGTGTGTGTGTTTCAGAGAGAGAAAGAGTCTGAGCAAGAGATTAGAGAGACTCGGTGTCTGTCTGAATACAAAAGGGGGAGAGCAGAAAAGGAATAGGATCCCCAAAATAAGTAAAATAAAAGGCAGGAGCACCTTGGTCTAAGATGGAGGGAAGTTTAGGAGATGAAAGGAGGCAAGTTCCCCTTGGGGTATATTATAGAAGAAACCTTTTATGTATTTCTTTGTTCACAGGCTTATCACCTTTAAGAGTTGCCATTTCAAAGATCCCCCATCTTTTCTGTGACCTGCTTCATTGGACATGTGATTTTCCTGATCTTTTTCATTCTTTCTTACTTTTATGAGTAGGTTCTTGTCCTCTGTCCTCTACCCACAGTCTTTCCCTTTCTAGCCTTGAGTCTTGCTTAGAGAAAAAGAAATAGGAAATTTGCTATGCGGTAGCTGTATTACATTTCCATCACAAAACCTGAATTTTCAGGTATATTCACTCCAACATATATTTTTAAACACCTAAATTTAGCCATCTTGACACTTATTTTATTCTGTAATACAGTCATTAGATAATTGAGAACAGGAAACTCTCGTGATTGATTTGTGTTTTACAAAGATCACCTTGCCTGCTCTAGGAAGACAAGATAGTACAGACCAAGAGTGTAAGCACGGACAATTCTAGCATCCTAGGCCAGAGACTGAGCCAGCATAGGATTGATGGAGGAGTAAGAGAAGATGGAACTGACTACCTGCTTTGGCCTGTGGTTACATTAAAGGTGCATTCTGAGAATTGTAAAGTCATAGGGGCTGAACATAAAATGAGCAAGCAGATGAACCTGGCATCTGTGCAACAGCCTGTGTTCTCAAGATCTTTGATTCCTGGCGTTGAGTGAGCCTTCTAACTCATGGCTTGGGCTGGGGGGAGGGGGGGTGGGCAAGAAAATGTGAGCCGGAGCAGGGCTAGAAATGGATACTAAGTCCTGCAAAAACCTGGCAGAGAATTTTTCGTGAGAACATGGCAAATGCATAAGACTGTGGCATATCCAGTTCTTTGAAATCATTTTATTTTTTGCTTGTTCGTAGCAGTTTCGTTTGCAATATCATAACCTGGAAACAACTCAAAGGTCCACCGAACAGTGGTCAAACACATTTTGGAATACCCACACAATGAAACACTAAGCAGCAAAAAGGAGTGAACTTGATACTTCAAAACAATTACATTGTGTGAAAGATGCCAGATATAAAGAGTAGATATAGTAAAATTCTATTCATAAAATGTGAGAGTGTCAGAAGGTGGTTCAGTGGCTGCCTAGGCTGTAGCAGGTTTATGGGCTGGGTAAGGGGCATGGCTGGGAACATGGAAAGAGGCTCACGACGTCCACCGCTTCTGCTCACTTTGTGATCACTGCATCTCCCATACGATCTCACTTTGCCAAAGGTTGCTAGTCTTCCAAAAGCACTGCCACCTGCCGGTTCCACGCCGAGCTCCACAGAAACCGTTCTGTGCGGACACCGAACATCCCCCCAAGATGGCCGCGCCCATGGTGTTCCTGCAAAACGACGCTAACGCTCTCCTACAGCGCGCCGCCAGCTATTTTGTCAAGCACGCTTAACTTTAAAATCGGAATTTAGTGACTGAAGTACTCAGAAGTTGCTTTAATTCCCACCGATCCCAGGCGTCACGGCCGTAATGGCCGCTCAGGACGTGCGCTGCGCCCTTTTGATCGTGACGGGTTCCAGCCTTTGAAACTTCTGCGCCCTTCGCCGTCTCCTACGACAAACGATTTTAACCCCCACGTCATGTTTGCCTTCGAGCCTCTGGAAACCTTTCTCTTTTCCTAAAAGGCTGCTGCAGCGCCTCCAGAAATGGGAGTTTCGGGGACGGCCCCATTGTCGCGTCTTACGGTCACTTACGCCAAAGGCTGTGTACGGCAAGCCTGTAGGTCAGACGTCCAAAGATGGCGGCCCCCAGGGCGCCGCGGCGGAGGCGGCGGCGCGAATATATGACCTCATAAGCAAAAGCCGGGAACTCGTATTCCGTTCTCCATAGAAACGCGACAGAAACGCCGCGGACCTTCGACCTCCGTTCTCAGGACAGGAGGCCAGAAGCGGAGGAAGTCGAGGGAAGTAAGTTAGGCCCGGGAGCGGTCGCCGCAGGTTCGGGAGCAAGTCCGGCCCGTCTGTGGATCCGTCTGCAGAAAGGGCTGGGGCGGGGGACGGGCCGTCGGGCCCCGGGTCGGCGATCGCGCTGGGCGTCTGCGATCGGGGTGTCTCCGGAGTCAGGGCTGAAGGTCTCTGAGGGTCTCTGTTCCTGTGGGTGACTGACAACCGGTGCGGTGGGGTTCGTCATTGACCGCGGCGCCTGGATCGCGTTCCGGAATAATTCGGAGCTCAGGTCCGTAGATGTGTATCCGGTCTGCTTGGGGCGCGGAGCCGTGAGCGGGGTGGCGGCCACTGTCCTTTGTGCCGAGATGTGTGACAGCAGAAGGCTCGGAGGCACAGGGGCCCGGGGCTGGTTCGTGTGCTGAGCTCAGGCTGCTGGAACAGGCTCGCCGAATGAACATTTACAGCCTCCAGACGCTTCGGGTTCGAGTTCCTCCTCCACGGCTCATTTTCTCATTTTTTCTCGGCTCCCCACATCATCCCAATCCTTGAAACCCGCAGAAATATAACTTTTGGGGTGGATGAACCATTCGACATATTTAAAATTAATAAGACTTCTTTATTTAAGATTGTTTTTATTTTTTTCCTCCTGCAGGTTTCCTGCATATTTCCTTCCAGGTTCTATATGTAAATATAGTCTGTTATGCTATTTCCCAGTATTTGTATTTTTGAAATATTTATGAAATTTTTCATTTATAACTCATATTCCTTCTCCCCTATTTTTGGTGTGCTCATCGTTCTAATGTTTGTACGCAAACGGTGTATAAAGACCGTTAATAAGGTCTGAGGACGACATAGTTTAAAGGAAAAATTGACGGTTTCTCGACATTCATGTGGCTTCGTTCCTATCACTGTTCTGAAAATTACCCGCTACCGAGGCACGATGTCGTGTTGGTTCTCCTTTGCCAGTTTCCCGTTCACGTTCATACTACTTTCACGCGTTGAGGGTCTTATGTTTCATTAACCTCAAGTGCGCTCTCTGGGGAACTAAAGAGATAAATACTGGGGACCATGTATTAAGGTGACCGTAGAGCAAAGGGAATATAACCCTGAAAGTAATTTTGCTCTTCATCTCACAGGTTCTGGCGAGAAATAAATGAAGAAAGAGGAGGTTCCAGGATCTAGGTGTTGTCCTTTCTGGGGATGCTTTCGACTGGCGAATGAGATTTCCAACTAGAAATTTAGGGCATATCCAGAAGAGACGAAGACAGCATCGCAGTTGCTGGCCATTTCCCCAAACGGAAGAAAATGATCGCATCCCAGGTGACTTTTGTCTTGTTTTATTCTGTCCTTTATTCCCTTGTAGAGACCTGTAAAAGATCAGTTCAGTATCTAGAGAAAAAGAAACTTTGAATATAACTTTCGGTTCAGTACCTAGAGAGAAATTTTAAATCTAACTTCAACAAAGTAGTAGGGTTCACGTCATTCCTTGTAAATGACTAACATTGGAACGTGACGTGTAACTGAAGCATCCTCTGGGTTATAGTAGCTGCCAGCTTGCATCTAATATCTGTGGTCACCACCGCGGAAGCTCTCTGAACCTGTTGTTTATGGAGTTTTATGGTGTTTTCATTACGTAGGCATGATTAGATCGCTGGCCACTGATGACTGAACTTGAGCCCAGTCCCTCCTCCCTCCCTGGAGATGGGGGGTCTTTATGGCGACCAGCCCCCAGCCTGAAGCGCTCGGGGCCCCCAGTCACCACTCATCTCATTCACACACAGAGGACACTCTTATCACTCCAGAGACCCCAAGGGTTTTAGAAACTCTGCCAGGAACCAGAGACAAAGACCACATATCTATTTATCACAACAGCTTTTGGCTTCTTTTGTCTTTATTTCAAGTACGTTCTGTCTAATAGCGATGCATCTCTTCTTTCTCGTTGTTTCTATAATGTGACTTTTGCAAGTGGCGTTCTTTAGTTTCAGCCTGATGTGTCTCCATGCATATTTCCTGCTTGGCTTTGTTGGCTTACTAATCCTGAGTCATAGGATTTTTAATCAGTTCTGAACATTTCTCATTCCTTAGATCTTTGTATTGCTTCTCTGTTTCTCTATAATCCCTTTCGAAAACTACGTACAGGCCTATGTTAGACCTCAGTCTGTCCTCCATATCTATTAAACTCTCTTTTATATTTTCCATCTCTTTGTGTGTCTGCTTCATTTTTGGTTATTTTTTTTTAAATGCACATTCCAGTTTACTAATTACCTTTAGTGTATCCAATATGATGTTAACCTTTTATGAAATAGTAAGTATATACATTGGTCTCTTGTCAGTCTCCCTCCCCCTCACCCCATTCCTGGCACAGAACTCCTAAAAAACCTTTGTAATTTGCTAAGTGATAAGATACTAGGAACATCTTTGTCCTAATATTTGGTCTTTGACCTCCGCAGTTCCCGACAGTTTCTAAGTCCCTTGGAATTTCATGAGGGATAGGAATGTCTTTGTTCTACTGAGGTGACTCTGGGTGGCTCCTGGTTGGGGGCTGGTCACCAGAAATAACAAGCTGTGATTAGAAGCTTAGAATTTTCAACTCTATTCCCCATTATCCAGAGAGGGGAAGGGGGCTAGAAATAGAATGAATGATCCATCATGCCTACGTGATGGAGCCTCCATACAAATCCCGGGAGTATGTGTTTTGGAGAGCTTCTGGGTTGGTGAAGACATGGAGATGCTGGGGGAGTGGTGCGCCCCTTCCCACATACCTGGCCCCGTGCATCTCTTCCATCTGGGTGTTCATCTGTGTCCTTTATCATGTCCTTTTATAATAAACTATTAAACATAAGTAAACTGTTTTTCTGAGTTCTGTGAGCTGCTCTAGCAAATTAATCAAACCCAAAGAGCGGGTCTTTGGAGCCTCCCATCTATAGCTGGTCAGTCAGAGGACAGGTCACAACCTGGACTTGAACTGAAGTCATGGGGTGGGGAAGACAGTCTTGTGGGACTGAGCCCTTAATCTGTGGGATCTGACACTGTACAGTGTCAGAACTGAGTTGAATCGTAGGACACCCAGCTGGTGTTGGAGAATTATTTGGTATGGGTTGAAAAACAAACATACACATAGGAATTGGTGTCAGAATCATAGTTAATATGAGCAGGTTTATGATGTTATGAATCAATAAAAAAAGAAAAAAAAAAAACCAGGAACGTTTATTACAGGAATTGCTGACACTGGAGGACGTGGCCGTGGACTTCACCTGGGAGGAGTGGCAGCTCCTGGCCCCCGCTCAGAAGGACCTGTACTGGGACGTGATGTCGGAGAACTACAGCAACCTGGTGTCAGTGGGTGAGACAGCCCCCCTGTGTCACTCCGAGGGTGCCCGGTCAGAGGTCTTGCCTTTGTCAGTGCTTACACTTTGAAGTCACCGCAGCGCCCCTTCATTTTCCACAAGCAGGGTATGAAGTCAGCAAACCAGACGTGCTCTCCAAGTTGGAACGAGGAGAAGAACCGTGGACCATAGAACATGAAATCCACAGTCCCGTCTGTCCAGGTGAGTGGGAGAACCAACAGGCTGGTGTGGGGGAGGAAAAATAATTTTTCTTTTACCCTTCTGTGTTCTTCCGGCTGGGCGAATGACTAAATTGATGTGACACAGATCAACAGGAGGAAATAACCAAATTTGTTATGTATGTATGTACAGGGCTTTTAAAAACATGGGGCCCGAGGACAGATTGGGCAGTTGAGTCATATGCCATTTTGAGCTAAGGAGTGGGGGTTGTAGTTTGGGACTTCAAAGGGGAGGAAAGCAAAAGATGGGAAAGCCAATGCTTGGTGAACAATTGTTCACTGGGCCATCTTGAATAAGGGGACACAGAGAGGACTTGGGTCAAAATGGCCTTGCTAAGTTCCTCCCTGTCCATCACACTGGTTCATAATAAACTGTGGTTACCTCTGATGATAGGTTCCTTCCTGGAGCACGTGCTCTGTCTAAATTCTTTCAGGTAGTAAGGGGGAGGGTCAAAGCTTCTTCTTGAGTCTTCCGTTTCTAAAAATAACCAGCTTAAAATAATCAGTATCCCAAAAGGCATATGTGCCCCATCATGGATAACTGCAGAAGTCGTATTCTAGTCGGAGAAGGCTGGGAGGCGTTTGAGGATACAGAAACCGTGCCTCCATCTCTCCCCAGAGCAGAACTCTCTTTTAGGTCTTTTGAGGGCCAGAGGCCCCCTTTTTTCTCTTCTGTAATCTGATCCTTGCTTATTTTATCTGACAACTTGATTTTTTTTTGTCTGTCTGCCTAGTTTTCTTCTTCCTTGGCTTCTATAACCTACCTCTTTGTATCATCACCACGTCTCTCCCTGTTCCCTCCACCCCACCTTCCAGTCCTCACTCCAAAGAGAGATCTTTGAATTTATCGGTCTTCTGACGAGTGCACTGTCCTTCTCCTCTGGGAACTTAGCGGCTTCCCTTCCTAACCGCCACCCCTACCTTCCACGTCGTGCCCTCACGGTCACCTCATCTCTTACTGTGCATTAATCTGCTTCCTTGGTTTCTTTCTTCCCCCATTCTGAGGTTCTTCAGTGGTTTTATTTTCCTTTTTTTTTTTTTCCTGTGGTTCTCCTTAACATTTTCCTTCAGTCTCATGAATTCAGTTCTTTCTGTTTCTCTGGATGAGATTCCAAATTGATATCTCCTATTAATATTGTCTAGCATACATTTTTAGTTCTAAATATTTTACTGGCCTGAGATTTCTGAGTTCCTGCGTGAGTAACAGGAATCATCTTCCCTCCACTAAAACCTTTCCCACTACCTTATTTTAATATTAGATTCTCCTTTACTACAGTTCACCTTCTAGGCTGTCCACGCTGGTGTTATCGTGAATGTTCTACAGCTCTGAGGTTCTCGTCTTAAGGGTCTCTGTTGTTCCTGTTGGCTGTTTAACTAGAAAAGACTGTTTTACATTCTATATCAGTTCTAGCCCAAATCGTGGTTCGCGTCTGTCTCAATTTACTTCCTTTGTACCTTTGATAGTTCCTCTTAGGTGTTAGCATTGTATTCATTTCCCTAATCATTTGTTTTTCCCATCATATTCTTCTTTGTTTATTTTAAACAGCTTTATTTAGATAATTGACATACCTTACAAGTTGCCAGCTTAAATCATACAATTCAGCGCTTTGCAGTTTTTCAAAAGTTATATAACCATATCACAATCGATATTGGAGGATTTTCATCACTTATAACTTAAAAAAAAAAAATGCTTTTCTTAAGCCCCAGCCTAGGCAACCAACCACTAATCTTATATCTCTATAGACTTGCCTGTCCTGAATATTTCATATAAATAGAATCATAAATTATGTGATCTTTCATGCCTGCTTCTTTCATGGAACATGCTTTTGAAGTTCTTCCATGTTTTAGCATGTCTTAGAACTCACTTCTTTTTTATTGCCAAATCAGATTCCATTGCATGGATCTGCCACATTTTATTTACCCTTTTTTCTAGTGATGGACATTTGAGTTGTTTCCACTTTTTGGCTTTTATGAATTATGCTGCTATGAACATTCATGTACAACCTTTTCGCGAACATACGCTTTAGTTTTTCCTGAGTATACACCTAGCAGGGAAATCCTTGGGTCACATGCAGTTCAGAAAGGGTCCAGATATGCTGTATCTGGACTCGTGGACAGTATTGCCTCCTTCTGGCCATGATATGTGACAGTACACACAGGGTATTGCCAGCTAGGGAAGCTCACTTGAGCTTTCTGGGTGAAGTTAACTCTTCACTGAAGATAACTGTAAAAATGAATAATAAAGAGACTAATTTAAAAAGTCTAATTTAAAAATAGAGCCCATGGTGGTAGAATGGGATAACAGCAAGATATGTCTGAGGGAAGTCTACATTTTGAATTAGGAAGATGATTCTATGAATTAGGAATGAAGGCATGAAGCAGGAAATGTGCGAAGCCGTGGTGTTGACCAACAAAAGAGTGGCCTGAAGTCAGGCAAAGGAAGACCATTGTTAGAAGGTCTCTGCAGGAGAAGTAGTGGAGTGGAAATACGGGTAAATGGAATATTCATGGAGATGTGCACTTTTGTTGCCAAGATGACTGTCTGGATTTCAAATGTGAGTAATCGAGGTGGCCTGGTGGAAGATTGGCTGGTTTCGCATTTCTGTGGCTCTGCGTTGCCTCTCTTTTCACCTGGGAGGTGGTAGGATAGCAGTAAGAAAGAGCCAGATGTTCTAAAAAAAACTGACACAATCTAGATCTTCAAAGAGGGTCAAGGCTTTAGTATAACCTAACTGTTGCCAACTGAGACATAAATATAGAATTACTGAAGTAGATGCTGCTGGTGGCAAATGAAGGAACACATGTCAGGGATGTCGAAGTGGGAAAAGTTTGGATATGACTTTTGTACTGAATGTACAATGTGACTGAAAAAGGTGCCAGTTGCCGTATACCATGCAGGACATTAGCTTCTGAAGATCACCGTGTGGTACTCTGGCCAGCTGCAAAATTTCCTGTCAATCACCGTTGCCCTGTTTCCTTATGAATGGAACATATGACCCAGCTAAAAGCTGGAATATTGATTTTACGAGTTGTCCGGGCAATGTAATTGATGTTTCTGGAAGGTTAGCTTCATGGTAGTCTACAGAAGGGCAAATTTAGGAACAGGATTACAGTGCAAGAGTCTGTCTCAGCTTACTCTAATTCAAATTCCAAAGACCTTACGTTTTTACTTGCAAGGTAACAAGCATATTTATTCTATACACCTTAATGTGTATATTTCCCTCATGTCTGTAGTCAGAATTTGGTTCTTCTAGTGGACTTAAAAATCCCCAGACTCTAAATGTTGGAATGTCTAAAACTTTGGTTTGTGCCTTCATCATCTTTCATTCTATGTGTCCTCCCAACATATCGCCCAGTTCTCTTTTCTTAAGAGATATATGTTGCTTATTTCTACATTTATACCTCCAACTGGATCTTGATGTCTGTACTACATATTTAATAATCATCTCAAAGTTTACATTCCACAGTGCATACTTTTCTTTTTCTTTTTTCTTTTTTTTTTTTGCATTCAGACTTCAGTAATGTTCCTCATCTTAATTCGAGATGCTTCTTTCTACCCAGTGACTTAGGTCATATAATCAGCAGAGTAATCCTGGATTCCTCACTTTCATTAACCACTCTCGCCACCGAATCTTGTCTTTACTCTCTGCAAATATATCCAGATTTCTTGCACTTTCCATCATCCCCGTTCCTCCTTGAAACCACATTTAACAATCTCCAACTCCCTTTTTTCTTTCCTTTTTCTTCATTCGGTTTTCTCTAACTAGATTTAAGATGAGTAAAAGTAGGGCATATTTTATATATTCCAACACGAGCATAGTGCCTAGTACCACTTGATAAATAGTTTTGGAGCGAACAAATGCAACCCTCAAAAGGAACATTTATACATGGCATTTCTCTTAGTGTTATCACAGGGTTGTCACCGAAGTGCCATTTTTTTAAAAAAACACCAAGGCAGTTTCTAAATGGTTTTATCACAAACAAGATTATAAAAGGATTCATTGTTCTCTCCTTTCTCAGAAATTGACAAAGTCGATAATCATCTCCAGGGTCACTGGGAAAATCAAAGAATACTGAAAGGTATGAAACAAAACCACAAACAAAATGCACTTGAAAATATTGTTCCCCAAAGCCAAAGTCCTTTTCCTTTCAGGCAAAATCATGATATGTTTGAGTTTTATATGAAAACTTTGAAACCAAATTTAAGTTTGGTCAACCAGAGCAAAAGTTACAAACTGAAGAATTCTACTAACTTGAATGGAGATAGGAAATCATTTCTGCATGATAATTGTGAAGAATTTCATCTTGCAGTTAAATTCCCTGTCAGTGCAAAACCCGTTAGCAATAAGTCCCAGGTCTTTAAAAATCAGAGAACTCGCGAAGTGGAGAAAGCCCACGTGTGCAGTGAATGTGGGAAAGCCTTCATTAAGAAGTCTCAGCTCACTGATCATCAGAGAGTTCACACAGGAGAGAAACCTTATGGATGCAGTCTGTGTGAGAAAGTATTCTCCAGAAAGTCCAGGCTCAATGAACATCAGAGAATTCATAAAAGAGAGAAATCCTTTATATGCAACGATTGTGGCAAAGTTTTCACCATGAAGAGCCGTCTGATCGAACATGAGCGAACTCACACTGGAGAGAGACCCTATGTATGCAGTGAATGTGGAAAAGGGTTCCCAGGGAAACGCAATCTCATTGTGCATCAGCGAAATCACACTGGAGAGAAATGCTACGTCTGTAGTGAATGTGGTAAAGGCTTCACTGGGAAGAGCATGCTCATCATACATCAGCGAACTCATACAGGAGAAAAACCCTACACCTGCACTGAGTGTGGGAAAGGCTTCACCACGAAGCATTATGTCCTCATACATCAACGAAATCATACAGGAGAGAAACCGTATATATGCAGTGAATGTGGGAAAGGTTTCACCATGAAAAGCCGTCTGATTGAACATCGGCGAACTCATACAGGAGAGAAGCCTTATGTGTGTAGTGAATGTGGAAAAGGCTTTCCCAGGAAGAGTAACCTCATTGTGCATCAGAGAAATCACACAGTAGAGAAATCCTACATATGTGGTGAATGTGGAAAAGGCTTCACCGTGAAGAGCATGCTCATCATACATCAGCGCACTCATACTGGAGAGAAACCCTACACCTGCAGTGAGTGTGGGAAGGGCTTCCCCTTGAAGAGTCGGCTGGTCGTACATCAGCGAACTCATACAGGAGAGAAACCTTACAGATGCAGTGAGTGTGGAAAAGGCTTCATCGTGAATAGTGGACTGATGTTACACCAGCGAACTCATACTGGAGAGAAACCCTATATATGCAATAAATGTGGAAAAGGTTTTGCGTTTAAGAGCAATCTTGTGGTACACCAGCGAACTCATACTGGGGAGAAACCCTTTATGTGCAGTGAATGTGGAAAAGGCTTCACCATGAAACGTTATCTCGTTGTACATCAGCAAATTCATACAGGAGAGAGATCCTGGATATGCAATGAATGTGGAAAAGGCTTTGCCATAGAAACCGAGCTCATTTTACATCAACAAATCCATACTGGAGAGAAACCTCATGCGTGCGATGAATGTGGAAAAGGCTTCGCTGTGAAAAGCCGTCTAATCGTCCATCAGCGAACTCATACAGGAGAAAAACCTTTTGTATGCAACGAGTGTGGGAAAGGCTTCTCCTCAAAGAGAAATCTCCTCGTACATCAGAGAACTCATAATGGAAACAGATCCTAACGGTGCAATGAGTACGGTGACATCTTTGGAAAGAAAATATGCCTTGTACAACATCAGAGACTTCACACAGGATAGACTACTTTTATGTATACTGACTGTGGAAAAGCCTATGCATACAGTATTGGTCTCATGACCTAGCAGGGGATTTCCACAGGAGACAAACCGTACGTATGCAGTTAATGTGAGAGAGCTTCAACACAAATTCGGCACTCAGTGTACATCAGAGAGCTTACAAAAGAGGGTTTTTTCCTGGATGGTGAATGCATCCATGTGCCAGAAGCTCCTACACTTGCAATCCTTCTGGACCTTACTCTATGCATCCCTTTATCTGGCTGTTCATTTGTATACTTTATAATATTTTAAAAAATAAACCAGTAAACATAAAAAGGACTTACAAAAGAGAGACCCTCTGGATTCAACGATTGGGGGTAACCTTTCTCTCATTTGTCACGCCTTGTTAAAACATAAATGTGTAAGTCAAGGAACATGATCCTTTGCAGAGAACCTGAACTTATTATATACAAGTGAACTCGAGCAGGGGACAAATCCTTACAGTTTGGTGAATTCATTAACCGTCAGTGTGCTCCTAGCGTACTTCAATATAGCCAGTGTAGAGTAGCCTGCTGCTAGATTTTTACCCTTGGAAAATTATGGAATTTGCATAAGAGTGAAATTTAATGAATGCAGAGAATATGCTAGTGCCTTCGGTGATAAATTACCTCACACTGTATGTCACAATTAACATATAGGAAAAAAACTCTGATACATTCAAGCAGAAAAGTCTTAAGGAAAGATTTTTAGGTAATTATATGTCTGGAAAGTATATACTAAGATAAATCTTATTAATGGAGAGACGAGGAAAGCCTTCTATGGGAATAAAGACTATCTCATCGATGATCATGAGATCATCATTGAGTTCATACTCGGTAGCAATATGTGATTGTGTGAAAGCTTTTGCCTAGAATTAACCTCAAGAGTTGCCCAATATACTGGAGAAAAATTTTCAGATGGCAAAGAATATGGCAGAATTCATCATTTCTCATGAATTCATACAGAAATAAAACTGTTAGGAACACACTAAATGTGGAGTAACTTTAGCAGAATATCAGAGAATTCATGAAAGGGAGAAGCCTCATGAAAATGATATATACTTGAATTTTCTATCACAAGTCTAAATTTATTACACACCTGGCATCCATTCTGGGACGGGATACTTTGAACCACAGTCTCAATGATTCTATAGTTTTGAAGTAGACAGTTCTTATCACTGATTAAATTGTAATGTTATATACAAGCAGGAGTGTTCTGAGCCCACCCCATATCATTTTATGACTAGTTCTTGCATTTATTAGGTTCTAAACTTGTCCCTCTCAGTCTACTATGTACTTCAAAGGTAAACAGAATATACTCAAAAATGTAATTCAACATATTTGGATATATCCATCCAAGTTTATAGGTAGCATTAGTTTACAAAAACACCTTAAATATGATTTTTCTAAAATTTAGTTTGAAATAATTTTATACTCACAAGACTTTACAAAATATGCAAAGTTCCTGAGTACGTTTACTCAGCTTCTTCGGTGATATTATCTTACATAATCATCATACATCATCAAAACCAATAAAATGACAGTGGTACAATGCTGTTAAGTAAACTTATACCTTATTTAGATTTCACTAGTCATGCTTTCATTTGTGTGTTTCGTTTGTTTGTTTTTGCTTTGCTTTTTGGTGTAGAGTTCTAAGAAATTTTATCACATATACAGATTTCTGTACATCTCACCACAATCAGAAGGCAGAGTTGTGCCAACCCAAAGAGATGTCCTCCTGCTACCCCAGTATAGACACACTTCCCCAGACCCTGACCTATGGTGACCACTGACAGTACTCCATCACTCTAATTTTGTCATTTCAAGAATGCTATTAAAACGGAGTTATACAGTGTGTAACCTTTGAGCTAGGCTTTTAACCCCCTCTCAGCAAATTGTTTAAGATCCATCCAATTTGTTGGGTTTACACTTTTCCTTTTTGTTATTGAGTAGTATTCGTTGCTATTCTTATCCATTCACTGTTGATAGACATTTGGGTTGTTTCCGGTGTTTCACTGTTATCAATAAAAATAGTATAAACAAACGTGTAGCAATTTTGTGTCAACATAAATTTTGTCTCTCTGGGATACATACCCAGGAGTCGCAGGCTAAGTTAGTGTTTAATTTTATAAGAAACTGATGAACTTTTTCAGAGGCTATACCCATTTACGTTCCCACCAGCAGTGTATGAATGTCCAGTTGTTCCGTGACCTTTCCAGCACTTGGCACTGTCATAATCGACTCTAGCTGTCCCCTCAGGTGTGTGGTAGTATATAACAGTGGCCTTAACTTCTCTTTCTCTAACAGCGAATAATGTTCAACATCTCTGCATACATTGAGAACGCTATTGGTTAAAGTTGTCATTTTTGCTCTCGGCCATCAAACATAATTTTAAAAACTCCAAAGGAGAATAGCCTATTGTATCTGATGATATAGTTAGCCTTTCCATTCCTTTTTCTTCATTCCGGATGTTGCACGTTTCCATTCTTTCCTTTTTGTCAGTCCTTCCGTTATCAGTTCTTTGGGGGCAGGTGTGCTGACAACAAATTCTTAGTTTTCCTAGCAGGAGGGCTTGTCTTGTCTCGAACCAGAGTTATTTCCCTTGATATAATAAAGATGCTCAGTCCAGTTTACAAACGGTGAGTCTTGCTTCTAGCAAAAGAAACGGACACTTGCCATACACTCTTGTGGCAGAATTCAATCCCCAACTCCGTATTGAGTAATTCACTCCTTTAAAAATATGTTCTTGAGCATCTACGTGGTGCCAGCCACTACTTTAGACACATCAGTGAACAAAGTCACGGCCTTTATGGAGCACACAGTGCAGTGAAGGAGACTGAGTAAAATAAATAACATCATAGACTGTCAGTTCTGAAAAGCGCTATAAAGAAATATGAAGCCTAACACATAAACTGCAATGAAGGAGCTATTGTATGTAGTAAGGGTTCAAAGCAAGCTTTTCTGGGCAGATGAAATTAGAACTAAGACCTAACTGTACTGATGGGAGCCAGCCCAAATATTTGTAAGCCAGAAACACTCTAGGGCTGTTTCTGTTTTCTCTGGGCTTCCTGTCTTAGGATTCTCCTAGATGCTTATAAAATATAGAAATTCTTGTTTCGCACCCCCGACTGCCTAAACCAGAACCTCTCGGGCTGGGATCTGGGACTCTAGGTTTGTAAGATGAGCTTTCTGATATATTTAAGTTGGAACATAGCTGCCCTAAATCCTGCATTAGCGCTCCCATCACCGCCCTGACACTGTAACAGGATGGATTCTGGGGAAATAAAGCAACGAACTGGACATGAGTGCTGCCACCCAGGCACTCAGATCCTTTCCACTTATCTTTCTGTGAACCTACACATGCTGCCATTGCAAGGTCAGATCAGCTCATTCCTGAAACTGATCAGTTAGGTTCCCAGAATGCCCAGGCTGCCCTGAGCTCTCTGGACCAGATTCTGAACTCACCTCTCAGAGCTTGACATCCCAGGAGAATGGAGGTGAAGTGTAGTCCCTGAAAGTAACATAAAGTAATATAATGCTCTTATTTAGAAATTACAGAAAAAAATAAATTCTTAATGTATAGAAATTAGAAAACATAAGCAAATGAAGAAATCTTAAATCATCTATAACTGTACCTAAGAGCCAAGCATTGCTAAAAAATATTTTTCCCCAAATTTATGTAAGTATATTTCCCCAAATGAATGTAAGTATATTTTTATGAAAGAAAAATAAGACTCGGCTATATTATGCATATCTACATCGTGAGATATTCCTTTGAAACTTTTGTAAAATCAACATCTTTTGAAAATTCTAAAGTAATACATAGTTATACAAAGATGAACAATAGAGATTTGCAAACCTCGGGAATGTGAAGACTTCTTCACATTCGGGAAATATTTTATTTAACCAATCGCAATTTTCAAAAAGCAAACGTTTATGATTTGTTCCCAAAACAGTATTATAACATACATACTATCCTGCAGATCTGTTTTTTGTCCTCTGAAGGTTATCTTTCCTTATTTATACTGATAATAGTAGTACATTCTTTTTAATTGCTATAAACTGTTATGCTGAGCGGATGTTCCATAATTCATCTATCGTGGTTTTCTCTTTTTTTAAATTACAAAACCACTGTGATTAATATTAAGAAAAAATTTTACCAATAAACTGTCGTAATTAGAACTGCTGGGTCAAAGAGAATAAAAATTTTTAATTGGTTCCAGGCTGCCTTTTAAAAAGGGGGTATCTACTTAAATCCTCTACAATTAAACCCCTCTCGCCTGCCTAAAAATAACATTTTTAAGTGCGCTCTTTTCTGCTTGGGAACTATGCAAAGTATAATAATTGCATTATCTCCTAATTTCATGTTCTTAAATGCCCTGTCATCTTCATTTATTTTTGAAAGGAAACATGTATACATTTGCACCTTCCCTTCATCCCTTTCCCAACTAGAGCTAAGTATCCACTCCAACGTGGGGATTAGCATT
The DNA here is from genome assembly GCF_902729225.1 of Pteropus medius. Lineage (NCBI taxonomy): Eukaryota > Metazoa > Chordata > Mammalia > Chiroptera > Pteropodidae > Pteropus > Pteropus medius. The sequence goes on along the minus strand of NW_024350326.1, from coordinate 225,567 downwards.
TTTATGTGCATGTTTTTGCTCCGCCCTATTGGTTTCGCACTTTCAATGGCAGTTTTATTTCCTTATGAACTACAAAGGCCTTACCCACGCCGCGCCACAATCGCCCTCTACCCAGACTTAAAACTTTAAAGGACCTCTGCCTTGTCAACCGTGACCGCCGCCTCTCTAAAGACATATCGGCGTCTACAAGTTTCCCTAGGTCTGCGCCCATCTCTGCCGTACGGACACCTGCCTTGGTCTAAGATGGCCACGCCCTTGGTGCCCCAGAGTAACGTCTCAATTACACAGTGCAAAAAGGGCGCCGCCATCTTTTCTGGCTTCCCAGCCGCTAAGCGCGCCACGTTGGCCTCGCATAGGCATCGGCCTCCGAAATCTTACGCAGTTAGCACAGCATCGTTGACCGTCCCCACCTCGAGGTAAACGCATCGAGGTGTCCACGAATGATTGCGATTTCTCCCCATAGCCGTTACGGCCCCTCCCGTCACAATCGTCGGGGTGGGCGTGGCCACGTCACGTCATAGCGCGGGGCCCACGCTAGAACTCGGAAGTCCCGCCGTGATCCGAGGTCCTCGCGGGACTCTGTGGTGCCTGCCGGTCAGCGTCCCTAGGGACCGCGAAGGAGCCGAATCGAATAGCAGGTGGTTTGGAGCGAGGGTTCAGCCTTTGTCGCCGCCAGTGGTGTCACCGGAGAGTCTCGGGATCAGGTGAGTCGAGCTCTGGGCGCGGATTCACCAGGCACGGCCTGCGGCGTCCGTGATAACGTGAGCGTTCGTGGAGGACCGCGGTTGGGATTTTTTTGGTCACGCGTTAGTGACAGGGCCTGTGACAGGCAGTGACCAGAGTCTGAAGAAATCATCCGCCGGGAGTCCGACTCTGCCAGGGTTTGAGGTCCACGTGGATCGCCCGGCTTGCGGGACTCAGGGCTTGAGAGCCGGGCGGGGAAGTTTGTGTCGGTGAACTCCGTGCTCCGTGTCAAGGAAGCCTGGGTTAAGGAATGTCCCTGTTGGTTTCTGGGGCAGTTCGGGGTTTCACATTGCATTCATTGTAGGATTCAGTCATAGAGACGGGGGGGATTGTCACTGTTGAGACGGTCAGGGCCCTGGACAGTCACTAGGTTCGGCCCTAAACTTTGAATGCCGGAAACAGACAGGAAGACATCGTTTCCTTACTTAATGCAAACCCTCCTTCAGGTTCAAGTCCGTCCTTCCAGACCTCACTAAAAACGTTTGTGTCTCCCGCATCACCACTGTTCTCACTGTCCCCACTGTCACCGAGTAACCTAGTGACATGTTTAATGTTAAAGATGTAGTTTTTGTTGTTCTTGCCTCCAAGTTTACAGTATTTCTTTTGGATATTTCCCCTTACGGTTATTCTGAGTCACGAAAAAGCACTTTCTTTACCTTATGTTCTGTTCCGCCGTGAGAAACCTTTTTTTATTGTACTTTTTTTACATTTGGGATAATCTGTATAAGAACAATCGATTGTATCACTTAATTTCTCATTTTCAACATATTTGCATATGAGATGATAGTATACATTTTTCAATCATTGCAATAGTATCAGCATAGCTTGGTGTCTGGAATCAGATGTATGCATTTATTTAAGTAATAGTGATAAAGTACTCAGAAGTATTATAATTTCAGTAACCCGTTTTGATTTTCCGATTACACAGATTCTCCTATTCCACTTAAAAATTGTGGCCCCTCCCCCTTTTGTTTTGGTTTCAGAGATATCTGGCTATGTCTATTTCCTAACAAAATTTTTTCCTTGACACTTTTTTGCAATTACAATTGGTGTTTTTTCTGTTTCCTTTTTTTACTGTAGAAAAGGAAGTCTTTTGTTGTTAGTTTTATTGAGGTTTAATTTACATACCATACAATTGCGGTGATTTTAACTGAATTTCTAGAGTTGTTCGACCATCAGCACAATCCAATTTTAAAATAGTTTCATCATCCTCGATAGTCTTTGTCCTCTATACTCTCAGCCTCCACTCCTACCCACAGCTGTGCATAACCAGTGATCATCTTCCTGCCTCTCTTAATTTGCAATTTCTGGACATTTCATATAAACAGTCATAAAATATATATAGTCTTGTGGTTGCTTTTTTTCATTTAGCATATTTTTGAGGTCTACATTATGATTATTACCAAGCTTCCCATTTTTAAAGTGATTTATTGAGTCTACTGCCATGCTACCCTGAACAAGCCCGCTCCCGTCTGATCTCCAGAGCTAAGCAGGGTCGGGCCTGGTTAGTACTTGGATGGGAGACCACCTAGGAAGACCAGGTGCTGTAGGTGTAAAAAATAAAAAAATAAGGGATAGTAAGCTGACAAGGTCCTTGCAATCTGTGAGGTCAACCAAGGGCTGCCTTGCCTAAAAAAATAATAATAATAAAATAAAGTGATTTATTGAAGCAAAATTGAATATAATAAGCTATACATACTTAAATCGTATAGATTGGTAAATTTGACATATATATTCATGGAACTACCACCACAATGAAGATGGTGAACTTACCCATCACCTCTAAAAGTTTCTTTGTGCCCCTTCTAAATCCATTTCTCTCATATTTCCCCTCCCTTCCCTGAGCAACCACGGATCTGTTTTTCATTACTAAAGTTTATATTTTTAAAAGATTAAAATGAAATCATACTGTATATACTCATTTTTATTCTGATTTGTTTCCATCAACATTAATATTTTGAGATTCATCTCTGTTTGTATCAATAGTTCCTTTTTGTTGCTTGGTATTCCATTGTAGGAATACCATTTATTCTCATGAGTTTATTAAGTCACCCATTGATGGGCAATTGTGTTTTCAATTTTTAGCTATTACAAATAAAGCTCTGAACACTCATGTTCAAGTCTATATTTACATATGTTTTCCTGTATCATGGGTAAAAATCTCTAGGAATTGAATGGCTAAGTCATGGGTTGTTTGGTGTCTTCACTTCCTTTCCAACACTTCATATTGTCACTCTATTTTTAGACATCCTGATAGGTATGAAGCAGTACTTTGTACTTTTTGATTTATTTATTTTTTTACCCCCTTGCACTTTTAATTTGTATTTGCCTAATGATGGCTAACGATGTTGAATATCTTTTCATGTGCTTATTTGTCATCCATATATTCCTTGGTGAGGTACCTGTCTAGGTCTTTTGCAATTTTCTGTTGTATTTTCTTGTTGAGTTTTGAGAATTTGTTATATATTCTGGGTACAGGTCATTCTTTACCAGTCATGTGCTTTGCAAAGATTTTCTCCTAGTCTTTGACTTGCCTTTCAATGTTCTCTTAACAATATGTTTTGAAGAGCTGGTGGAGTTAGTTTTTATGAAGTCTAATGTATGAACTTTTTTTAAAATGTATTATTCTTTTGGTGTACCGCGTCCAGCAAGTGATAAATCCTGCCACGTCCAGCGTGGCTCTGGAAAATATAACTGAGTGGGAACGGTGGGAGATGAAGAAAAGAAAGAAGACAGAAAGCAGGGATCGGGAGGTCCAAAGTCCACCAAATGGTGAACAATGGCCCAGTTTTATTTTTGCAAGCTGCTTTTGTACAAGAACATACTAGTTGGCATAAGCAGTTTCCTTTAGGCATAATAACACTGTTTCTTCTACTTTTTCCAAACCATATCGTATCATGACCTTCAGCTCGTTTGCCTGCCTGTGGCTATATCTGTACTTTCTTGTTCTCAGAAAGAGTTTGCGGAGGCGAGGTAACCCTTGGTTGCCCTTGCAGACTGTAAGGACCTTATCAGCTTACAATCTGCTCTCCACAGTGTTGTACCTAAGAAATCTGTTCCTAACCAAAGATCAGAGGATTTTCTCCTATGTTTCTTCTAGGAGTTTAGAGGGGTTTTTTTTTTTTTTTAGGGTTTTCATTTAGGCTTATTATCCATTTCAAGTTATGTATATGGTGCAATGTTGGCTCCAAGTTCTTTTTTTTCTTTTTTCCGTTTTTGCATATGCGTGTACACTCGTTCCAACATTTGTTGAAAAGCCTTTCCTCTCTCCACTGTAGCACCTTCTCACCTTTGTAAAATGTCAGTTGACCTTATATGCGTGGATCTTATTCTGGACTCTGTCATAGAGTCCATTCTTTGTCGATTTTGACATGAATAGCACCCCATCTTAATTACTGTAGCTCAGTAAAAATTCTTGAAATCGAGTAGTATCAACTCACCAACCTTATTCTTTTTCACAGTTGTTTGGCTATTCTAGACCCTTTGCATTTCTGAATTTAACAATGATACTCTCCGTTTCTACAGGAAAGCCTGCTGTGATTATGGTTGGGATTTTATGACTCTATAGACCAATTCTGGAGAATGGTCTATTTGGTTCATGTGAGAAAATGGTTCATTTTCTGACATGAGCAAGATACCCATTTATTAAAGTCTTAAAATTTTCTCAGTAGATATAGTTTTCAAAAGGTCTTTTACATTTTCGGTAATGTTTTTTATAAGTATTTCACATTTTTTTTGATGGCATTGTAAATAGTAGTAAGTTTTTAAAAACTAAATGATCTCTTAAAATGAGTTGGGAGATATCCTCTCTTCGATTTTCATCCTGAATAATCCATTGGTAGCATATAATGTATTTTGCTGATCAAACTCAGTGAAATTGTTTTCAGTTTGAGACTATTATGATTAATGTTGCTATATACATTCCAGCACAATTTGGACATGTTTTCCTTTCTGTTCGTTAAATTTCTCTGAGTGGCATGGCTGGTTCATAAGATAAGTATATGTGTAACGTTTTTAAAAGTTTCCGAAGTGCCTTTACCACTTTACATTTCCACCATCATTGAGTGAGAGTTCCAGTTCCTCCACATTCTTATTAACATTTGCAGTTGTTAGTCTTTTTGATCATAGTCATTTTAGTTGGTATGTACTAGGATTTCATTATCATCTTTATTTTCCTAATGACAGATAATGTTGATCATTTTTTACATGCTTGTAGACATTCATACGTCTTCTCAAGAGTAATGTCCATGCGAGTTTTTCTCATTTTCTAAATGGGTTTGGTTTCTTAAATTATTTATAGAGTTATTTATACATTTGTATATGACTTACAAATATTTTCTCCCCGTCCATACCTTACCTTTCTTTTTGCTTTACAATATCTTTTTAATTTAATTTTATTTTATATTAGTTTCAGGTGTACAGCCCTTTGGCTAGACATTTATATAATTTATCAAGTGATTCCCCATTTACTCTAGTACCCACTTGGCACTGTCCATAGCCATTACAATATTATTTACTGTATTCCCAATGCTGTACTCCACATCCCCATGACTGTTTTGTATACTAATTTGTACTTCTTAATCCCCTCACCTTTTTCACCCAGCTCCCAACCCCCTCCCATCTAGCAATCACCTGTTTGCTCTCTGTATCTATGAGCCTGTTTTCATTTTGTTTGTTTAGTTTGTTCCTTAGATTCCACATATAAGTGAAGTCATATAGTATTTGTCTTTATCTGACTTATTTCACATAGCGTAAAATCCTCTAGGTCCATCCATGTCATTGCAAATGGTAAGATCTCATTTTGTTTTCATAGCTCAGTAATATTGCGTTGTATATATGTAACGTAACATTTTTATCCAGTCATCTATTGATGGGGACTTAGGTTGCTTATAATGTCTTTCGATATGCAAAATTTAATGCAATTGATCAATTTTCTTTATGGTTTGCTGGTTTAATGACATGTCTAAGAATTCTCTGCCTAACCCAAGGGCATGAGAAATGTCTCCTATGTTTGCTGCAAGGTAGTGTGTGTATGTATGAGTATAGATATAGATATGACTTCATTTTTTAGAGCAATTTTATATTCACAGCAACACTGAGTGAGAAGTACGTAGACATCCCATATACTCCCTTTTCCCTACAAGCACAACCTTTTTCACTGTCAACGTCCTGCACCAGAGTAGTGGGTTTGTTACAATCGTTTAACATATTAACACATTATCACCCAAAGTATGGAATTTGTGTTAGGATTTGCTCTTAGTGTTGTATGTTTTATGGTTTTTGATGAATGTATAATGACATGTATCCACCATTTAGTATCACACGGAATAGTTTGATTACTCTAAAAATACTCTGGGTTCTGCCCATTCATCTTTTCCTCCCTGTAACTCCTGGCAGTCGGTAATTTTTTTTTTACTGTCTCATTAGTTTTGCCTTTTCCAGAATGTCATATAGTTCGAATTGTACAGTCTGTAGCCTTTTTAGATTGGCTTCTTTCACTTAACATGCATTTTAAGGTTTCTTCTTGTCTTTTCACATCTTGATAGCTCATTTCTTTTTAGTGCTGAATAATATTCTGTTGTCTAGATAGATAAAGCTGCTATAAACATTTATGATCAAGTTTTTTAGTGGACACGAGTTTTCAGCTCATTTTGGTAAATACCAAAGAATGTGGTCATTGGATCATATGGTAAGAATATGTTTAAGTTTTGTAAGAAACTGCCAAACCGACTTATGTTCTATTATAGACATTGCTCTAGAGTGTGAAAGCTTCTGGGTCACCGAGTAAAAGAACAGTTGGAAATACTGTGGTCCTTTATTTAAGGTAAATACATAGCAGCAGTGACAACATCTGGGCCCAGAGAGAATGTGCACTCAAAGTCCATTTGCTCTTCAGCCCACAGGTCCTGGCTCCCCATGAGCAGAGACATCAAGTAAAGGAATGAAGGAAGGAAGAGGAGGTTCTTGGACTTGGGTATCATCATTTCTGGGGACAGCTTTAACTGTACACCACAATTTCTGACTCTAAGAACTTCATGGCAGATACAGAAGAGGCAAAAGACATCCACGTTACTCATTATTTCCTGAGCACAGAAGAAAATGATGGCGGCCCAGGTAAATTTTGGTTTGTTACACCTTTCCTTTGTTTCCTGACAGATATGCGGTCACTTGGAAAAAAAATCAATTCAAAAAATAAAAGAAGTCTTAATTGGAATAGTTGGGTTCTGGGAGAAATTAACTTAGACTGAGTTCAAAATCAGGGCAAAGTGGGATCAGGAATATATTGTTCTGGGGGGTGGCGTCATATTAAATAACTAATATTGGAACATAACACATGAGTGTGGTGAACACTGTGGGTTACGTTAGCTGTCACTTTGCATCTCACTTTGCTGTCACTAAGCTCTGTGTTCTGTGAGCTGTTCTAGCAAATGATCAAGCCCAAGGAGTAGGTTGTGGGAACCTCCGATCTGTAGTCAACTCAGACAGGAGGTTACCTGGAGACCCACTGCTTGTGATCAATATCTGAAGTAGGAGCAGTCTTACGAGACTGAGCCCTTAACCTGTTGGGTCTGTGCTCACTCTAGGCGGTCAGTGACAGAATTTCTACACACATTCTGCGTGAGTGCGGAAAGGAAAATGGAAGTGAGTTTTCCCCCAACAGGTGCCTAACAATTTGCTCCAAAACTTAGCAACTTCAAATGCATGGTTCTTATCTCACACTGTCTGCGGGTCAGTAATATTGGCATGGCTTAGCTGGTCCATGTTTTTTTTTACCCACAACACCTCTGCCACCAAATGAGAAAGTTTTTTTCTTCCTGACTACAAATATGTGGTCTCTTTTCCAATACCACTTCTCCAACTCTCTGACATTAAAGAGCTAGTGTCAGATTCCACGGATTTAAGGGTTCAGGCCTGCAAGAATGACCCCCATATCAGATGCAGATGCTAGTTACAAGCCTTGGACTTCCTGTACTTCTGACCGACTGGCTATAAATCTGGGGTTTCCACAGTTCCTTCCTCAGGTTCGATAATTGGCTAGAACAACTCACAGAACTCAGGAAAGCACTTCACTTACATCTACCGGTTTATTATGAATGATACAACTGAGGAACAGTCACATGGGAGAGATGCATCGGGCATGGAAGCATGCCGATCTTTCAGCACCTCAGTGTGTTCAACGACTTGGAAGCTTGGTAGACCTGTAGTTTTATGGAAGTCTCATTACTTAGGCATGGTGGATTAAACCATCGGCTATTGGGATTGAGCTCAATCTCCAGCCTCTCTTCCCTCTCTGGAGGTTGCTGGGGTAGGGCTGCAAGTTCCAACCCTTTAATCAATGGTTTGTTCCTCTGGCAAGTGACCCCCACCCAGAAGCTGACCTACCCCGTCTCCCCTACCAGTCATCTCATTCGCATACAAAAAATACTCATCACTGGAGATTCTAAGCATTTCAGGACCTATACTACCAGGAACCAAGAACAAAGACCAACTATTAATTTTTTATCATATTACTTCTGGGTACTTTGTTTCACAGTCTTTCGTGAGGCTGCAATCGAGGTGTCAGACAGGGTGGAGTCTGAGCCAAAGGCTCAAGTGGGGAAGGATGCACTTTTAAGCTCGTTTACGTGGCCATTGGCGGGATTCATTTACAGAATGGCTGACGAAATGAGACCCTCAGATTCTACCTGTCTGCTCATGTAAAACCACTCTTAGTTCCCTGCCAGGTGGGTCTTCCCAAAATGCCACCTTGTTTCATCAAAGTTACCAAAAGACGATTCTCTTAGCAAGATGGATGTCACGTATAGCCTAATTGTAAAAGTGGCATCTTGTCACTTTGCTGTATTTTTTTTTTCTTTAGAAACAGTTTACTAGATCATTTTATGCTCGAGGGTAGGGGGCTACACGGGGGGCATAAATACCTAGTGCATAACAATGAATTTGGCTCACCTGTGTCTCTGATTTCTGGGAAGGAACCTTTAAACCCTTGGAATTACTCACGTGATAGGACTGTCTTTGTCATTCATCCTGGGCCACAGGGACACTTTATAGTTTATGCTAATGAGATGACTCAGGGGCCCTAGATAATTTGTACTAATGAGATAGGATGAGGGCTATCCAAGCCAGAAAGACTAACCATATAATTAAGAGGATCGTGGCTCTTTTTTTTTTGGAGGGGGTGTCTTGTGAAAGGCTTTATGGAAGAGGGTCCATTCTAGTTGGGTTTGACAGATGGAGAATATGCAAACATGATAGAGTATGGGCATTCTCCCATAGGTTAAAGGGATAACCAATAGTTCAGGATGCGGGAGTGTAGCGTGTATGTATGTAGTGGGTAGGGAGGGGAAGATATCTGAAATAAGGCTGGATGGGGAGTTAGAGGGAACAGTGCTGAAAGCTTTGCCTTTTGCTCTCTAGATAAGGGGAGACAAATATTCTGAGCAATAGAATACTGTAGAATCTGTTGCAAGTGAAGATGTCAGTGGTAGGAGTATATCATGGATGGCTTTGAAAGGAGGAGAAACTAAAGCTGGTGATCTAGTCGGATGCTCTTGTAATAATCTTAGCCGATGGTGATGAAGTCCTGAACTAGCGAAAGCAGTGAAAATCGAAAGGTGAGGTTAATAGGAAAAGCATTTCTGCAATAGATTCCATAAGCTTAGAAAGAGACAGAGGTAGGCATTGGACACTTGGGAGGAACATTGATTTATTCAGTAAAATTTCGTAGGGTACTTAATATGTGTCAGAAATTCTGTTGTGGGCTAGAAATACAAATATGGATATCATAGTCCAAAACCGAAAAACTTCACAGTCTAATCAAGTATAGGAATATAAACAAGTATCACACAAAGTAATTCAGGTACCACATCTATCTATCATCAATCTACCTGTTATCTGTTTATCTGTCATCTTTCTCAAGGAATGGGGATATGAAAGAGATGACTTACTGTCATGCTGTTTTAACTGGTGCTTAAGAGATAAATAGAATTTTGATAAATGAGATGAGGTTGATGAGATACTGAGACATAGAGAAGAGCTTTTACAAGCACACAGTGAATTAAAATACATGGTGTGTTTCTAGAGTTTCTGAGCAGTTGGGGAGGACAACAGGGCCACCTGATCAAAGGTAAGGAAAAACATTGGCTCCATTGTGACCAATATAAGATGAAACGTTTATAGTTTATTTGAAACTGGTCATAAAGCATAGCTGAGTGTAGAAAGAGGTTAGAAGGTGATTGAGGATTTTAGTATGGGTAATTGAGATGCTGCTGCCATTAACTGAGACAGAAAACACAGCCTGAAAAACAGGATTTATGCAAGAAAGGGTAAGTGATGATAGCAACAGCTAATATTTACCGAGCATTTATGTACCAGGCTTATTCTAGTACCTTGTGTGAATTAACTCTTTAACCCTCACAATTGGGTAATAAAATAGATACTCCCATAATCTCCATTTTACAGATGAAGACGTTAAAGCACAGAAAGCTTAAGTAACTTGTCCAGGTCTTCACAGGTACTAAGAAGCAGGGTCTGAATTTGAACCCAGACAATATGATTCAAGAAAATGTATTCTTAACTTTATATTGCCTACCCTTGTATTTAACTTTGGACATATGGAGCTTTGGGTAAATTTGGAATTTGGAAGGATGAGAAGAGGTCTAAGGTAAAGATGTGGAAGTGAATGTCAGTAACATAGAGTAATAGGTTATCAATGTAAGAAACATCCAAACCTGTAGAGATTTTTTAATTGAGTTTATTGGATCCAAACTGATGACATATGCTGGGGAGCAAGATCTCAAATGCTCCCAAGAGGGTCGTGGCTTTTGAGCCACGTGATTTCAGTCTGATCTCCAGAAGGGGAAGGACCTGGAGATTTAGTCCAGCCATGTGGTCAACAATTCAATAAATCCTACATATGTAAGGAAACCTCAGTAAAAACTCTGGACACTGAAGAATAGATGAGCTTCCTTGGTTGCTAATACTCTTGAGTACTGTCACACAATGTGACCGAGTGGAGATAATGCTGTCCAGTACTCCAGGAGGAGAGTCATGCATTTCAATACCAAATGGCCTTCGTGTCTGGCCTTTTGGGCACGAAAATCAGGACCTTGAAGATAATCCATTCTTTTCCACGGTTGGTTCTGTTATAGGTAATCTGTCTTTTGTCTCAGTGCTTTTTAGAGTTTCCCTTTGCATATGTGTGTATACATGTTTGTTTATTAGAAGTTTTTATTTTTCTCCAAATCTTCTAATCCACTTTAATAGTCTTTTTTGCTTTAGACATATCTTGTATGGTTTCTGTTATTCTTTTACATTTATTAAAACACTATCTTGCAAATTCTGGATACGGAGTCTGGTCATAGTTGAGTCTCATAATGGCTGTGAGATTTCGTGAGAATACTGGAATATTTATTTGTCCCGATGTTATTTGCTTATTTCTGTATTTGGAAATAGGTGCTAAACTATACAGATAGAAAGATAGGATTTTGTTTCCAATAAAATATATTTGAGAAAAGTATACAGATGCTGCTTATGTAGTGAAAATTAGAACACTTTCCCTCGTGCATCTCCCATCTTAATAAAAGGAGGTAGCATCGTATTAAACAGGACCATGTTATTACAGGAATTGTTGAAACCAGAGGATGTGGCTGTGGAGTTCAATCGGGAGGAGTGGCAGCTCCTGGCCCCTGATCAGAAAGACCTGTATCGGGATGTGATGTTGGAGAACTATTACAATCTGATGTCACTGGGTAAGGATAGTTTCCTGTATCACTTAAAGGTGTTCAGTCACTGGCCTTTCCTCTGTCACTCGATGAAAGCTTTGCAGTGACTGTGGTATTCTGAAGAGTCAGATTTTCAGTACTTTTCTGGCCCCAAACAAAGGGGTATAATTTCCTCTATACTGAAAGAGAACTTTTACTTCACATATGAGAAATTGTTTTATCTCTAAAATGTAGTATTTTCCCATCTTCACATACCATACCCCAAGTCACTGTATCAAAATCTTTTACTATTTCTCATGAACAGGGTATCAAACCAAGAAACCAAATGCACTCCCAAAGTTGGAACATGGAGAAGAACCACAGCTAATAGAAGATGAACTCCAGAATGGAACCTGTCCAGGTGAGTGAGTGTGAACCAGCAAGGGAGTGGCTATGGAAGTCATCTTCTAGTCATTAGTCGCAGGGGTCACAGCTGTGAGGGTGTCTGAGGAAACCCAGACAGCTCCTTCACGTATGCATCTCCCCAAATGAGAACTCTTTTTCTCTGTGGGTGTTTCCCTTTAAATATACTCCTCGTCTTTTCTAAGATCTGATACTTTTTCATCTTATATCTTAATAATTTTCTTTTATACTGCGATTATATGATTGACAATAAAGAGCCAGCCCCCATCACATTATCTTTAAGCACTTTTATCCTAAGATATTCTCATGAAAGACTTTCTTTTCCCCTAGGAATTGGGAAAGTTGACAGTCGTCTGCAAGAACACTCTCAAAACCAAAGATTTCTCAAGAGCATGCAGCAAAATGCATTGAACAGTGAACAGAATGCATTTAGAAATACTGTTCACCTGAGCAAAACAAATTTAGCCCTTATGCAAAATCACATGTTGGACTTATGTAGGAAAGCTTTGAAGTCAAGTTTAAGTTTAGTTAAGCAGGAAGGAAGAGACGAAATAAAGAACTCCACTGAGCTGAATGGAGATGGAAAGTCCTTTCTACATGGTAATCATGAACAGTTGTACACTGGAACCAAATTCCCCGAAAGTGCAAAACACATCAGCACTAAATTCCAAGTCTTTAAGTACCAGAGGGCTCACAAAATAGAGATACCCCAAGCATACATTGAAGGTGAGAAAACCTGCATCAGGAAGTCACAGCAACTTTGCCATGAGAGCATTCATACAGGAGAGCAATCCCATGGGTATGATCCGTCGGAGAAATCTTTCTCCAGAAATGTCATGCTCACTAAACATCAGAAAACTCAAACACAAGACAAAGTCTCTTTAACCAATGAATACAGAAAGGGCTCTACTATGAAAAGCGGTCTCATCACACATCAGCAAACCCATACAGGAGAGAAATCCTATATTTGCAGTGAGTGTGGGAAGGGCTTCACCATGAAGCGCTATCTGATCGCACATCAGCGAACTCATAGTGGAGAGAAACCTTATGTATGCAGTGACTGTGGGAAAGGTTTCACCGTGAAGAGCAATCTCATTGTGCATCAGCGAACTCACACAGGAGAGAAGCCTATATATGCAGTGAGTGTGGGAAAGGCTTCACCATGAAGCGTTACCTTGTTGTACATCAGCGAACTCACACTGGAGAGAAACCCTATATATGTGATGAGTGTGGAAAAGGCTTCACTGTGAAGAGTAATCTCATTGTTCATCAGCGATCACATACAGGAGAAAAATCTTATATATGCAGTGAGTGTGGAAAAGGCTTCACTGTGAAGCGCACACTCGTTATACATCAGCGAACTCACACAGGAGAGAAATCGTACATATGTGATGAGTGTGGAAAAGGCTTCACCACAAAGCGCACTCTCATTATACATCAGCGAACTCACACAGGAGAGAAACCCTATGAATGCAATGACTGTGGTAAGGCCTTCAGCCAGAAGATATGCCTCATACAACATGAGAGATGTCATACAGGAAAGACGCCATTTGTATGTAATGAGTGTGGAAAACCCTATTCTCACAAATATGGTCTCATTACTCATCAGAGAATTCACACGGGAGAGAAACCCTATGAGTGCAAGGAATGTGGGAAAGCCTTCACCACAAAGTCAGTACTCAATGTCCATCAAAGAACTCATACAGGAGAGAGACCCTATGGATGCAGCGACTGTGAGAAAGCCTTCTCTCACTTGTCAAACCTTGTCAAACATAAGAAAATGCACACAAGAGAAATGAGTAGAGTCCGTCAAGTTGGAAAGTCCTTTAACAGAGAATCAGCTCATTACTATTGAGTGAATTCAAGCGGAACGAAAACCCTTTTAATGCAGCGACTGGAAATGCCATCAGCATTTCTAGCAGATTGGAATGCAGTCATGGTACTTTTGTCAGTTGTGTGCTCTGAGGAGATTAAGGAATTTGCCCAGGAGATAACCCTGGTAAATACAGTGACCGTGGTAGTGCCTTTAGTGATCCTTACCTCACATTTTCTGTCAATGAAAACATGTTGGGGGGAAAAAAAAAAAAGAAAGCAAGCATGTTGGAAAAACTGATACATTCAACGTGGAGATGCCTTTCCAGCTTAATTATATATGTGAAAAGTGTTTACCAAAACAAATTCTGTGAATGCAGAGATTAGCAGAGTCTTCAGTGGGAAGATAAACTTATTGTCAGGAACGTCTCAGTTCATCAGTGAGCTCACTGTTCATAGAAATATGAAAAAAAAAGAATATGACCATTGGAAAGCATTTACCCAGAAAGAAGACCCCGGAGTTCACACTGGAGAAAAATTTTAAGAGGACAGTATGTATATGGCAGGATTTCATGGGTACATTCTGCCCCATCATTGGTCAGGAAATCATATAGAAATTAAAACTTTATGAACATGCTAAATGTAGAGCATCTTTAGTCAGATATCAGAGAACTCACAAAGGAAAGAAATTCTGTGAAATGATGATGTTTGAGTGCTTTTTGTTACAAGTCTAACCTCATTATACATCAGATGATTCATCTGATGTGCATTTTCAGACAATACTTGGAACCTCCTTTCTTGTTGCCTTTGTCAGTAATGCCATAGTTTTAAAAAGTTTGCTCTACGCACCCCTGGTTAATTTTCGTTGTTATATACCATATAGGAATGTTCTATAGAGTGTTCTATAGCCACCCCATGTTGTATGATTAGCTGTTACCTTTGGCTTTAAACTTCGCTGTAAATTTAGCATACTGAAGTACCTTAAAGGGAAACTGAATATTTTAAATGTATAAATATAACACCTTTATATTTCTTAACTAAATTTATAAGTATGGCCAAATATTTTACAAAACCACCTTCAAAGTTATTTTTATAAAATGTTTAGTTTGAACTCATTTTGATTTCCAAGAAATTACAAAGTAGTTTAGAGACTTCTCTTGTATCCTTACCCAAATTTTCTCAGTAAAAACATCTTATTTTAAATTTTAAAATACAACCGTATTTTATTATTGGATCCAGGAAAAATAACATTGATAGTATGCTGTTAACAAACCTTCTAACCTTATTTGGATTTCATTAGGTTTTAGTGTTTTTATTTTAAAATTTGTTATTCTAAGAAGCTTTATTACCTATTTAATGTCATATAACCACAACCATGCTGGAAAATTGCTTAATCGACAGACTCCCTCATGCTACCTTTTTAGGTTCATACCCTCTATCCAGTCCTACCTCTGGCAACCACTTACCTGTTTTCCATCAGTATAATTCTGTCATTTCATGAATGTTATAAAAGTCATGTTATAACTGGATTTTATACATTTTATATAAATAAATTGTATTTATTTATACAAATTTTAACTTTTTATTAACAGGGAACATGTAAGCTTTTTGTGGTTTTGTTACTTGCTAAATTGCTCTTAAGACTTGAGTTAAATAGTCGTTTTATTTTTGTTAGTGAGTAGTATACATACCGATGAGCCGGTTTGTTTCACCATTCACTTAAGAGATTTGTATTGTTTCCTGGTTTCAACTTTTATAAATAATGATACTATGAGATTTGCATATGGGGTTTTGTGTGAACATAACTTTTCATTCCTCTACAATAAATATGCAGATGACAAACCCTGATCATCTAAATGTTTTATCTGTGGAATGTACTGTTATACATTCTCACTAGCAATGCGTGAAACTAGTTCCGCATCCTCTCCAGCATTTGGTACTTTCAGTATATTTTATTTAGCCATTCTACTAGCGACATATGAGAGATTCAATTACTCTTCATCCTCACCAGCACTTGATATCGCCATTATATTTTTTACATTGACCATTCTAATAAGTATGCCATAGTTTCTGATCTTGAGTTTGCGTTTCCCTAATGGCTAATGATGGTCCACACTTCATTATTGTTATTATTTTTGGATTTATTTATCTCGTAAGTAGAAGTTTGTACCTTTTGACTACCTTCACTCATTTTATCCTGCCCCCCCCCACTTCCCACATTACAAACCTACACCTCCCTGGAACATGTTGTCTAAGGACAATATTCTCTGTTGTGTAGGTTGAGGGTTGGGTTATCTGGTGTGGGCTGTCTTGACTGGGGCTGCATAGTCTAGATGGCTTTTTTTTCACATATCTGAGCCTCCATTGGAATGGATGGCTCTCTTATTTTGAAAGAGGTTAGCCTGTGCTCTATTACAATGTGTTAGAAGAGCTCCAAGAGACAAATCAAACATGTCTCGATGAGCAAATCTACTTCTGTCCTCTGTGTTGCACTTGCCGTTGTCCCATTGGACACACTGTTCAGAGTCATTGTGAGGGGATACTATCCAAAGGTATGAATACAGAGATGCAAGAATAAATTTACATAACAATCACATACAATTACTATTGCTATTTTCAGTGGAGAAACCTGGCAAACATTACCTTTACCAGGAGATCCACATTAAGTCCTTTTGATATTTTGTACCCTTAGATTTGATGTGAGGAAAAAAGGATTTCATTCTGAGGTGTCTTTTCCAAAATTCATAATCCCTGTTTAATGAAGACTACCTAGACCAATGCAAAAGATGGATAATATACAAAATACCTGATTAGCACTCCTTCAAAATAAATGAGGACATGAAAAAGAAAAAGGCTGTGAGGAATGGTCATGCAGCAGAGAAAACCAAGGCAACATGTTGTTTAAATGCAATGTTGTATCCTTAGTTGTATCCTGAGAGAAAAAGAACACTAAAGAGAACTCTTGTGAAATCCCAAGTAGAATCTGTAATTTGGTTGAGTATTATACCAGTGTTAATTTCTCAATTTGACAAATGTACCATGGTTATGTATAATATTCACATGACAGAAAGTCGAATGAAGGTATATGTGAACTTTTTGTAGTACCCTGTGACATTTGTGTAAATCTAAAATTTCCCCAACTAAAGTTTATTAAAAATAGGTCTAATCTATGTCAATCATATTTCAATAAAACTGGGGAGAAAAAAACAGGGATAATCTAATTTTATTACTTAGTTTCTCAATATAAACATAGGTCCATATTATTAAATATTTATATTTATGTACAATATTAGGTGGCTATAATAATGTCATGGGTGAAGGGAATGGTAACTAGTCACATAAGAGGTATGCATTAAAGTGGGGTATACTTGAAAAATGCAAAATTCAATTATGTTCAATTTATATTATCATCCTCTCATTATCCAAATTCTTACATTCTCATTCCATGTTTTGTTTATACCTTTTTTCTTATATGTCCCAGACATCTTCATCTACTTTTAATCCTAGGTAGTTTATAATTTTGCAATTATACTTTGGTTTTTTTTTAATACCCTATACATTTCAAAGTATAGAATTCATTTCTATTTTTTTCATTTTAACAGCTTTTTTTTTTAACAGCAATTCATTTTAACAACCTTATGGTGATAATTTACATGTAACATTTACATAGTGTACAACTCAATTACATATAGTACTGTTCAGAGTTGTTACACTATCTCCACAATCCAATTTTTAGAAAAGTTCATGACCCCCAAAAAGTAATTGTATGGTTAATTTATTGAGTTTCGAGAATTCTGTATATATTTCGAATACAAGTTCTTTATCAGATGTATAATGTGGAATATTTTCTCCCACTCTTCACTTTCTTAAATGTTGTGTTTAGAAGTACAGTTTTAATTAAGTTCAGTTTATTATTTTTTATTTTATGTCTTTTCTTTACCATCTTTTCTCAAAACGCTTTGGTTAACTCAGGTTCAGAAAAACTATCTCCTGTTTGCTTCTCTAAGTTTTATACTTTTAACTCTTATATTTAAGTTTGTGATTACTTTGAGTTACTTTTTGTTTATGGTTGGAGTCTTAATTTATTTTTCCTCAAATAGATATGCAATTATCCCAGCATCTTTTGTCGAAAAGGCTAACAATGGATTATCTTGGCTCCTTGGTCAAAAATATTGACCTTAATATTTTTAGATTCTCAATTTTGGTTGTTCCTTTCTCATTGGCTCTAGACATTTACTGGCCTCACTTTTAAAAGCCTTTCCCTGAGACCTCCATCCCACAATGACAACTTAGGCTCCTCCTAGCTGCTCTTTTCCCCTAGTTGGTGATGGCCAGTCTCACAAAGTACCAGTTTCTGAAAATCTTTTCGTGTTCTTAAAAACCACTTCCTGCAAGCAATTTCCCGTTAGAAGCTTCCCGTGGTGTCCCTTTACCAGATGAATGACATTTCTCTTTCCAGACGTTCGTTCTCTGCTGCTATAGTGACACCCGAACTTCTGTCCCTTTCGAAATCTCAAAAAAAAAAAAAATTTTTTTTTTTTATATAAAGCGAAATAAAGGTCGCAGCCATATGACTTCTCTGCCCAGCACGCCGAACGCGATTTTGCTCGCTCCATATTTACCTGGCGAAGTTCGAGTCTCTATAAATCTACCGATTTTCCACAAGAGTCGGAGCAGGAAACGAGCCAATTTCAGTGGCTTCTCACCTTCCCACCATCCCAAACACGCCCCTTTGCCTTCCGTACGTCAAGTCTGGTCTCTCAACATGGCCGCCCCCATAGCTCCACCGCGAACTGGGCGCGGACATATTGCTGCCGGAGGACCTACCGGAAATCCAGTTGTCCGCGTTTCTGCAAACGCGTGGGCTCCTCGTAGGCCGCCGTAGGCAGCCGAAATATCTGGGCGACGTTTCCAGAAGCGGAAGCGTTTCGCGGAAGCGTTCCGTTTAGACCCTCATGCTAGGCAGGAGAATATCAGGTCTGTGTGTGTTTTTGGCCTTTGACGTTTATTCGAAAATTTTTTGCCTCGGGAGCGTTGTCTCTCACAGGGTACGTGACGTCACAGGGTAGGAAGTGGTGTCGTTAGACCTGCGGGATTATCGGCGGACCGCGTGGGAGAAGCCAGGTGGGAGCCTGTCACGCACCTGTCTGTGGTTATTGTACCTTGGGGCTCATTAGACGATTAAGGGTCTGTGGAGGTCACCGACCCTGTCCCAACTGTCAGGGTCTTTGCAGGTCCCTCTGCAACGGATGCAGGTGGCAGGATGATCGCGGTGTCAGGTTCCGCTTCGGGATTTCTTCTGTGGCTCAGTGACGCTGGGGTCGGCGAGGAAGTCATCATATGGGATGCCGGGGCCAGGTTTGGGATAACCGGGGGTGTGTGTGACCAGCGTCTGCGGCCCAGCTTTGGACGCCAGGACCCCGAGTTCCACCCTCCGCAGCCGATAAGGGAACGGAACCCGTAGCATCCCGTAGTTTGAGTATATGGCAGTTTCGCCCACTGTTCATTCAACTCGTGATTGCAGTTTGGGTTGTTACGAACCGCGATGCTGTGAAAATTCTTGTACGTTTCCTGCTTCAGACGTAACCTCATTTCAGAGCCCGCGCGGGATCGTATGTGTCTAACTTGGACGTCTAACTTAGAGGAGGCGGGCTGATGGTCAGAAACCTTTTATTCTTTTCTTTTTTTTTTTTTAAGCCTTTTTTTAATCCCTAGATTGACTAACTGCAGGAGCGACTCATACAGACACGCCTGTCGCTCGCTCCCCACCTGTGGCCGCAAAGGCAGAACGGACTCCCAGTGACTTTACCGCCCTCCAAGTCGAAAATACATACTCCGTAACCCTTTGCAGAAAACGCTTGCCAACGCCTGCGGTCACCTCAATGTATAGCAGCGGACACTTGCTTATTTGCCTGACATACAGTCACACCTTCTTCTTTGCTAACAAACTACGTGTTATTTAGTACTCGCCCCTCTGGCGAGGCGCCTGATACCCCAGTTTATTACTAAGTCCTGGTCGATCGTAGCCAGTCGTGGTGGTTTTCAGTTCCTATTGCTAGTTATTGAGTTTCTGTGAAATGAACTTAGGTCCAGCTAGATATGTGAAAATCTGTTAGTGGTTTCTGGTGGGGGGGCATTTTCTCTTGAAAATACTCTGAATCTCCTTTTCCATGTCAATGATGATACTGTCTGAATATAACCTTTCTACTTTCTAATGTTTATAATTTATTCTTATCTCAATTCTTTGGCTCAAATCTGCAATACAAAGTAGGAAAGTTGGGGTGGTAGTGGACAGCTGTGTCCCAGAAAATTCACCTGCTGGGTTTTCTGGAATTAACAGTATCTAGGAGGGCAGGAACATAAAATGACGAATTCAACCAAGATTTCAAATTTAATGACATAAAAATGTTCATAGTATACTTTAAATTAAAAAAAAGAAAGTCTATTTAATGTGATTTATGTCTCCCGTTACTTTTTGTCTACTTTATTTGCACGAGTTTTCTTTCGATCTGTCTCACTACAAATGCACATATCTTACTGGTCTTTTTAAAGAACAAGCGTTTGGTATTGTTGAGCTCTTCCATTTATTTGTTAATTTAAAAGTTCTGCAGGTTAATCACTATAAAAGTATCTACATATATGTATATATGTGGTATTTACATATACTTTATATGTAAAATATTTAGAATCTGAACATGTTTTTTAAATATATGTGCTGTATATAAAGTTTTGTACTATTTTTGTATATAAACAGCCACTGCCCAGGTCAAGAAGGCACTGTGCCGGCACCCAGCGGTGTTGTGTGAGCTCCCTCCCAATTACATTACGTCCTCCCACCGAAAGGTAATTATCATTCTTTGCTCTCAATACCAAACGCTTTAAGGCTTTTCTTTATAGTTTTATCATATAATTACTCATGCCTAACCTTTATTTAGTTGTGCCTATTTTTAATTGTCTATCAGTGTAATTATACAACCCACTTTTTTTATGTCAAGCTTTTTTTTGCTCAATGCTTGTAAGATTTTTCTTGCACATGGGTGTTTTTTGTTCGTTTTGTTTTGTTTTGTTTTGTTTTTGCTCTGTAACAGACAAGGCTATTCTATAAAGTTCACATGGTAAATATTTTAGGAGCTGCAGGCCACAGAGGGTCTCTCTCACATATGCTTCACAAACGCATGTTTTTGTTTTAACATCCTTTGAAGGCGTTAAAATCATTCTTAGCTTGCAAGCTAGGCCAAGGTTGTATTTTCCCTGTAGCATTCCACAGTTTGAGTGTATGAAAGTTTTTCCTACTATTAAATAAACTTGTACTGTTTGCAGTTTGGATTGTTAGGAATACTGCCACTATGAAAATCCTGTGCATGTCTTCAGGTTCAAAGGTGCCCTTATTAGCAAGGGGATATTTAGCTTAGATGTATACCCCAGAGCGAAATTGCCGTGTCTTAGGGAGTGTGTAACTTCAGTTTAAATAGATGATGTCAAAATGTTTCCCCAGGTGCTTGTACCCTTTACGTATATAGCATAATGTAATTTGCTATATAGTATGCATTATGTGGTCTGTTTAAAATATCTTTCCATACCCTCATAACATTGCGAGGTTCTTTTGTGTTATCATCTTAAAGTTTTATTGATTTGCCTCTCTCGTCGAGATTGAGAGTTAGCCCCCAACTGATTTTTGTGTATGTTGTGAGCTGGAGTTCAAGCTCCTTCTCCCCATTCCTCCATGCCCCAGCGTGGATATCTGATTGTGTCAGCATCATAAAAAAAAAAAAGACATTCTTGCCCTCTTCCCTGCATTGCTACCCGTGTCTTCAAGTCTCTATATACGCACGAGTCTGTTCATAAGCATTTCATTCTGTTCCTCTGGCCTATTTGTCTATTATTGTGCTAATACCACACTATCATAATTAAAGTAAATTTAAACCCTCAAAACTGACAGAGCAAGTCTTCCAACCTTTTTTTTTAAGGTGCGTATAGCATCAGTTTATGATTTTGATTGGGATGTCATTGGATCTACGTATGCATTTGGGAGATACGACTTCTTTTTAGCATTTTATTTTATTAGTTTCAGATATACAGTTCATTGGTTAGAAGTTTATATAGTTTGTGCAACGATCCCCTTGATTACTTTCTTACCCCTCTGGCTCTCCATCTAGCCATTACTTTCCTGCCAACTGCCTTCCCTATGCCGTGCTCCCATCCCCGTGACCATCTATCAGCTACTAATTTGTACTTCTTTAACCCTTCACTGTAACGTTGCCTCTCAATATAAAGTACAAGAATTTCATTGGAGAGAATTTCATCTGGGAATACAATTGCTAGGTAATAGGGTGTGAAAGTGAGCCCATGCTCTACTTATTTGGCAATACATCTTTAAAATGCTTGGTTTTCTAAGTCATCGTCGCAGTCCATCTTTCTATTTACTTAAGACTTAAAATTTCTCACGATTGTATCCCACTTATCAAATATTTCTGATGCTCTTCAAAATGATATTGCTTATAAATGTTGTTGTAGAAGGCACGTTTGTTCTGTGTCAGTTACTGGGAGAGGTGTGTTGAAATCTGGATTAGTCTGGATATCTTTGTTCTTGTTTTTTGGTCCATTTTTACTGTATACATTTCAAGGCTATATTGTTAGGTGCATAGAAATTGCAGATTTTTATAATGCGGTGAATTGAACCTCTACCAGTGATCATTGTCTCTCTTTCTGTCATAATTTTTGGGCTTTCCGGTTCATTTTGTGTATGTTGTGAGCTGAAGTTCAAGCTCCTACAACGACACGTGAGAATGTCGTTATACCAGATTATCCGTGGTTATTCTT
The DNA here is from genome assembly GCF_902729225.1 of Pteropus medius. Lineage (NCBI taxonomy): Eukaryota > Metazoa > Chordata > Mammalia > Chiroptera > Pteropodidae > Pteropus > Pteropus medius. The sequence goes on along the minus strand of NW_024350326.1, from coordinate 203,068 downwards.
TTTCATGATATATCTTTTTCTAACCTTTTATTCTCGAGTTTTCCTTATCATTATGTTTCAGTCATACCACCTGTAATAGCATGGTATTAGTTTTTTTGTTGTTGTTGCTTACAGCAGAAAAGAAAAGCTTTATTAGAAGGGAAAGTACACTTCCCGACATGGAGGCAGGCCTGAGCGAGAGAAGCATGCCTCAAAAGGCCTAAATTTTAATCCAGTGTGACAGTTTTGAGACGTTTGTATTTAACATAATTAACTGGACTCCTTGTTCTGTTTATACTTAACAATGTTTAGTATGCTTTATCTTTTTATTACATTTATCGGGGTGAGATTGGTTAATAAAATTACATAGGTTTCAAGTGTACAATTCAATAGGATGTCATATGTATACTGCATTGTGTGTTCACCACCCAGAGTTAAATTTCCTTCCGTCACCATATATTGGACCCCCTTTACCCTCATCTACCCCCTACCCCCTTCCGTAGTATGCTTTGTTTTAAAACAGTCACTTAAGTGCATTATATTTGCCCTAATGTTCTCTGTTGTTTATTCTCTCTCTTTTTTTTTTCCTGCTTTGGATGAATTTCTTCTTCCATTTCTTTCTTCTGTTTGCACAGAAATTATATACTTTAAGACGATTGTTAGTTTTCATGCCGATACTAGAGATTACATGCAGCAAGGAACCTTTGTCAGATTCTTATATTAATTAGCATTTTTACATTCTCCTCTGATAATACAGGAATCTTAGAGCACTTCAATTTCATTTATCATTTTCCAATTTATTTGCAACATTATTTGTTTTTTATGTGTTTAAAACCTCCTGAGATATTATCGTTATTGCTGATAAAACAGTGCTGATGATTTGCCCACCGCATTGGTTTTCAAACTGAAATGTGTGCAGGCACTGGGTGGACACGGTGCCCAGACTCTCTCTTTCCATGTGGTCTGTTTGTGTCATTGACCTGCGTGAGGGTCGCCTGCTCCTGAGGTATGGCGCAGGGCTGGATGTCATTTCCCAGGTCTCCATTGACAGTCGCCCCACTAAAACTTCAGGAATGAAAGGGACATCCCCACACACATTTAGACCCTAAGGTTTTAGTGACTAGACATGTAAATTCTTCGAGACCCCATGTAAGGAGGGACACTTTCCTCAGATCTCGTGGGATTGTGTGAAGGCAAGTGCTCAGGAATGTTCTAGCATCTGGGCCCAGTGGAAATGTACCATTCAAACTGAATTTTCTCCACAACTCACAGGTCTCGATGCCCAGGAGCAAAAGAATCAACTGAAAGAGGAAGAAGTTAGTTTGGGTGTCAGCATTTCCGGGGACACACCTGACTTAAGACTTTCTAGACAGAAATTTAGAGTGGTTCCAGAAGACACCAAGACAGAGCTTCCTCCTTGTGAGCTGTTTTCAGAAGAAAATAGAAGAAAATGCTGCAGCCTCAGGTGACTTTGGTTTCTTTATATTTTTTTTTCTTTGTTCCTAATAGATTTGTAGAAGCCTATTTAAAAAAAAAAACCACTTCGTTAATCTGAAAAGTATAAATTTTGAAAAGCGGAGTCTGGATTTATCCACCAATAAAACCTGAGCTCCCTAGGGCACTAGGAGGACTGGGGGCTGTGAAGACTAGTCATCTTGTCGTTAGCATATGTCATATATATAGATATATGAATGAATGTGGTATTTCTAGGTTAGGAAGAACATTTAACTTCTACACATTATAGAAACTTTTACTTGAATGAGTGGATAGGTGACTAAATATACAATTGCAGAATATTTTATTAGACTTTTGCTTTTTCCATGGTGCATTAAAAAAAAAAACAGACAGATTCATCCTATGAAGTGGAAGTGAACAGAAAAACTAACATTTCTTTCATATCTTCAAAAGGACATCAGTCCATTAAACTGCACGGTGTTGTTACAGGAGTCCCTGACATTTGACGATGTGGCCGTGGACTTCACCTGGGAGGAGTGGCGGCTCCTGGCCCCCGCTCAGAAGGACCTGTACCGGGACGTGATGTCGGAGAACTACAGCAACCTGGTGTCATTGGGTGAGGACAGCTCCCCTGTGTCACTCCGAGGGTGCCCGGTCAGTGATCTTTCCTTCCTCAGCAACTGAAAGCTCTGGAGGGTCCGCGATGCCCTGAAGTGGTAGACGCGTCTCAGTGCCCACTCTGGTTTCAGAGAAATGGCTGTATTCTCCCTTCTCCTGAGAAAAGAGCCTTGACTTTGTAGGTGTGAGAATTGTTTGTCAGATGTAACATCCTGCAGACTTCACAGACCTGCGAGCCCAGTTCAGTGCATCTAAGTCTTCTATCATTTTCCACGAACAGGTTGTCAAGCCAGGAAACCAGACACACTCTCCAGGCTGGATCAAGGAGAACCACCATGGACAATGGCAGACGAAGTCCACCCTCGATCCCGTTCAGGTGAGTGAGAGAACCAGCAAATGCCATTCTAGTCATTGAGAGAAGAGTCACAGACGTGAGGGGGTTTGAGGACAGGTAAGCAGTGCCTCCATGCTCGTCTCTTCTGATGGGACACCCCTTTTTCTTTGTAGGAGCTTACAGAAAACTATATCCCTTTATCTCTTCTGGGATCTGTTCATTCTGTGTATTACGTACATCTCGATTATTTGGTTTGCTTAGTTTTCTCCTTTCTAGGATTCTCAAATCTTACAAATCCTTACAAATCCTTCTTCTTACACTTCCATCTCACTTGCTCTGAGATTCCACTGTCCAAGGCCACCCTCCAAAGACAAAACCCCAAGGTTCTCACTGTCCTCTGACTACTGCACCATCCTGCCCCACAAGTAATGGCTTCCCTTCTGACCATCCACCCATCTTGGATGCTGTGCCCACAGAGTGAACTGGTCTTATCTCTGCAATCTTCTGCTTTCCTTTTTTTTTTTAGCTTTTCTCTTTGGCCACTCTGAGGTTCTACAAAAGTTCTTTTTTCATTTTCTCCTCTGATATTCTATCCTTTCAAAGTTTTCTTCATTCTCATAAACTAAGATTTTTCTGAGCGAAATCTGGAAACACTTAATATAGCAGGCAGACGAGGTTTGACATTAAATTCAATATGGGCTGTGAGAGGAGGACACGGATGAAGGCTGACGGGAAGGTCCTTGGGATGAAACTTGCCGTGAGGAACATTAAGGCATCAGCACAAATGATTATTGAGCTTGGCCTTGGCGCTGATTTTAGGAATAAGAAATCTTTGTTTAGGTTCATTTGAGCAGGTAGATGAGGGATGTGCGCGGGCTCCTTGCGTGAAGACTGTTCCAGAGTAAAACTGGAAAGGTGAGAGGCTTGTATCTAAAGCACCTTAAGAAGCCTGATCGGATAGAGCATGGTGGGCAAGACTGGAGACAAGGTCAGCGGGGTAGTGGCTGGGAGTTGGGGTAGCAAGTCACATAAGGGCCTTTCAAGGACGTTCCAAGTGCTCGATTTCATTCCTCGTGAGATGAGAAACCACTAAGGAGTTTTGAGAGAGGGGGACTGTTGTAATATAATTTATCTTGAAAGGATCACTCCGGCTACTGTATAGAAAATAGACAGTCGCTGGCAGGAGAGGAACAGGCAGGCCTAGCAGGAGGCTCCTGCTGTCCCACGAGAGAGAGATGCCTTCGACCGGGCGGGAGTTTGTGCGTTGGTCCAATTCTGAGTGTATTTATAAAGGAGAGCAGGCGTGATCGATCCCAGAGGTCGATGGCGGTGTGTGAGAGTGAGAATCAAATGAAGGGGGATGCTCAGAAGCTTCGCCAAAGTTAAAGAGAAGAGTGGACTTGTCACTGATGGTGATGGAGGCGTTGGTGATGGAAACCAGGACTTCCGTTTTGGAGGTCGTACGTTAGAAGAACTTGATGCTGTGTGCTTTGTTTACTCCCGCCATGCCACCCGCAACAGTGCATCCACCAGTGAGTCCTGGCCTCCCAAATGCAGCCGGATTTCCTCTGTCCCTCTCCATCTCCTGTGTGTCTTCCCTCCAGCTTTCACAACGTGTCGCTCTTTCCCTCATGTCTGCCTTTGCCCTTTGAGTGGTTTTACCGAAGTGCGGCGCAGGCTCCGTGAACGTGAGGACTCTGTTTTGTATCTGCATCCTAGCACCACGCCTCGTCCACAGTAGCCATCGGTTAGGAACGTGGAGAGAGCGACCGTTTTCCACCAGTTGAGAGGAGGTGGCCCTCCCACCCATGGTCTGCTGCTACAGTAAATTGCTAATGTTTTACAGTCTCTGCACGTTTGGCAAAGCCAATACTCAGAAAGCAGCCAAAGTTGTGTGTTTTCACTATGTGTTTTTTCCAATGAAGGAGGAACACTGAACATGGAGTTTTATTTAAACTGACATCGTAGGGTCATCACTAAAAATGACATCTCGCAACAAGGTATTTTTTTTTTTTAATTACCTTTCTCCCAAATCAAGATAATGAGTGACTTGATTGTTCTTTTCTTTCCCAGGAATCTGGAAAGTTGATGATCATGTGCTAGAGCACTTCCAAGATGGAAGCATGGAGAACCACCTAGAACAGTGGCACGAACGTAACACATTTGACAATTCTGTCCATCAGAGCAAAACTCATTTTTTATTACGTCAAAATCATGATATATTTGGCTCACATGGAGAAAGTATGAAATCAGAATTAACTTTACTTAACCAGAGAAGAAAGTATGAAATAGAGAACTGTGCTGAGCTTACTGGAGATGGGAAATCCTTCCTCCGTGCTAACAGTGAACTGTTTCAGAATGGAGTGAAATTCTCTGAAACACGAAGACTCATCCGTACTAAGTCTCAACTCATTAAGCATCAGAAACCTCAGAAAATAGAGAAGCCTCATGTGTGCAGTGAATGTGGAAAAGCTTTCATGAAGAAATCTTGGCTCACTGATCATCAGATCATTCATACAGGAGAGAAACCCCATCGGTGTAGTGTTTGCAGCAAAGCCTTCTCTAGAAAGTTTATGCTCACTGAGCACCAGAGAACGCACACAGGAGAGAAACCTTACAAATGCTCTGAATGTGGCAAAGCCTTTCTCAAGAAATCACGGCTCAATATACATCAGAAAACACACACAGGAGAGAAACCCTTTATATGTGGTGACTGTGGGAAAGGCTTCATCCAGAAGGGCAATCTCATTGTACATCAGCGAATTCATACAGGTGAGAAACCTTACATTTGCACCGAATGTGGGAAAGGTTTCATCCAGAAGACATGTCTCATAGCACACCAGAGATTTCACACAGGAAAAACTCCCTTCGTCTGCAGTGAATGTGGAAAGTCCTGTTCACAGAAATCAGGTCTCATTAAACATCAAAGAATTCACACAGGAGAGAAGCCCTTTGAGTGCAGCGACTGTGGGAAAGCCTTCACTACAAAGCAGAAGCTCATTGTCCATCAAAGAACTCACACAGGAGAGAGACCCTATACCTGCAGTGAGTGTGGGAAAGCTTTCGCCTACATGTCTTGCCTTGTGAAACATAAGAGAATACACACAAGAGAGAAACGTGGAGATTCAGTCAAGGTGGACAGTCCTCCCTCAGAGACTTACAAGTCATCACAAAACAGTGTTGTCCTGCAGGAGAAAAACCTTGTTAATACGGTGACTGTGCAGGTACCTTGTGTGGTCCCTCAGACAGCACTAAATAACAGGAACGTAGTCATAGTGGGCCAGCCTGTGGCCAGATGTGCGCCCTCGGGAGGATTTGCACAGGACAGAAACCCCGTGAATGCAGTGAGTGTGGTCACGCCTTCAGTGATCAATTATGTCTTATTTTATGTCCCAGGAAACCAGTAGGAGAAAAGTGAGCTGTTCTATGTGTAAAAGATTGGAGCCAAATTTCTAGCTCGTTTTATGTCTGAAAAGTAAATACTGAGAAATCGTATAGATGCTGAGACTGGGAAGACCTGATATTCTCATGGTATTAACTATGTGCATTGATGCAGAGGCGTAATCTTATGTTAACTTTAGATTCTCTGTTGTGTCAAAGGAACAAAATAAGATAAGTGGAGGAAATAAAGTGAATTTTTAATGCACTTTGTATCTGGAATGTTGCTAAGAAGGAAAAACCACTAAAGGGTAAATACTGGATTGGTGGGCTATAGGCAATATATATCAGTTTCCCCAGGCCAAGATGAAGGGTTATTTGAAAACTGGGATGTCTCCCAGAAACTCTCAGAAGTTTATACCATGCAGAGGGACTCATGAAACAAAAAGTTCTGAGTGAATCGACTGTCTCATTTACCGGAGTATTTGTCAGATACTTCCTTTGTACCTGGTTCTGTTCTAGGAGCTGAGGATACGGTGGTGACAACACAGAAGCCCCCGGTCTCCCGGAGAGAACAGTGAGGTACTCGGATCATCTCTTAAGTGGTATCTCTATACTCCAGCTGATCTGGTGAGAGGCCGTAAATATCCAAACTAGGTGAAATAGTCATTGTCGTAGTCATTCTCATTGTTTTAAGAGAATACCATAGCCTGGGTGGCTTATAAAAACAAATTTATTTCTCAGTTCTGGAAGCTGTGAATCCCCAAATCAAGGTACCAGTAGATTCTTTGCCGAGGGCCCACTTCCTGGTTCACCTCACTGTGTCCTGACGTAAGGGAAGGAATGAGGGAGCGCTCTGGGGTCTCTTGGATTATAAGGGCACTAATCCTATTCACGAGGGCTCCATCCTCAAGTGAATCATCTCTCAAATGCCCTTCTTAATATCACGTTTGGAGTTAGGCTTCAAGATATGAATTTAGGGAGACACGAAATTCACTCCATGGCAGATATGGAATCATTGTTATGAAGGAGTTATAATAATTTGTTGTTCCAGGGGTATGTGGTTTAGAGGGACAGAATGGACACCTCTTAAGGGAACGGAAGCATCTCAGAATACAAGTAAGTTATTTTTTTAACGCCCGTGTCTCATCTCCCCAAGTAGATTAAAAGTTCCTCGATAATTGTTTTGCTATTTAAATTCATTTCCTTCTTTGCCCTAGACCATATTTTAAGCCCTCAGTAGACACATAAAGCTGGTGGCTACCTCAACTGACAGCAGAGACAGTGAGCAAAAAGTATATACTGAGTGAAATCTGTCATCATTTCCATCATCCCAGAAAGTTCAATTGGGGAGCACTGGTTTACCTGATTTTGTATTTCCCAGCACAGAAAAACAAAAACATACACTTTTTATTTTTCAGTTAGAGTTGTCATTCAGTATTATATTAGTTTTAGGTGTATAAAACAGTGATTAGACATTTGTGTAATGTACAAAGTAATCCTCCTGATCAGTCCCCACCTGGCACCACATACATAGTTATTCCACTGTTATTGACTATATTCGCTGTGCTATGAAAAACATCTTGATTTGGAAAGTGAATGAATGAGCTAAATGACTAATCAGTACATTGTCAATGAAGGGAATGAGCCATTGGAAGGCCATTCTAAAACACAGTTGTCTCCCCGCCAAATTCTGCGTGATTAGACTTAATAACCGAATATAAACTGGGCAGAACAAAAAAGAAAAAGGATCCTCATAATAAACAATAAAAAGGACACGAATTTTAGTCTTTCTAAGAATGGAGGAGATTATAGGAGGCTGGAGGTGCTGATCCCTAGAAATGATGCTGAGAAGAACCTTTCTGTTTGTCCCCGGGACTATCACCCTTGAGAGCTGCCACCATTTCAGAGATCCCAACTCCATGTTACCTGTTGAATTGAGACATGTGCTCTCTTCATTTTTCCTTCTTCCTCTCATGGGAGGAAGGCCTCTCACTATCCAGAACACTTTACCTTAATATCATCTCTATCCCATAAGTTTTCCACCTATTCAAATTATAAACAGTGAGCATTGCTCTGTGGAACAGAGCTGGAAATTTGCCATGTTGTGGTTGGTTTAAGAATTCAATCTGAAATGCTAGGTTGTTGGGCAGTTCACACCTACAGATGTACTTTAAGGTGGAGGTTCCCAACCTCCCTGGCCACAGACCGGTACTGTCCAGTTAGGAACCAGGCTGCACAGCAAGAGGTGAGCGGTGGGAGAGTTAGTAAAACTTCATCTGTATTTGCCAGCCACTGGCTCTCCAGCGCTAGCATCACCGCCTCCGTTCCGCCTCAGATCATCAGGCATTAGATTCTCACAGGAGCACTGGTCCCTGGCTCCAGAAAGGTGGGGGCCACTGCTTTAAGGCACCAGCACTGTGCAAGACACTGTACTACACAGAGGGTACACCGGTGAATGCAACAGGCAAAGGAACAACCATTATGGACCTTACAAGCTAGTAAATGGGTGATACAATGTCAAGAAGTGGTAACTCCTATGAGGAAAAATAAAGCCTAGTAATAGATAGTAATGTATAGGTTGTAATGAGGGAGGTTTTATTCCTGCC
>NW_024350326.1:98719-192423 GCF_902729225.1 Pteropus medius | reverse complement strand
AGTATCTATCCTCTGGGTAAGGTGACCCATGGCCTAGTTTATTAGTAAGTCTTGATCCATCTTAGTCAATCATGGTGGTTCCAACTCCCATCTCTAGTGACCAAATTACTATGAAATGAGTGAGTAAATGGTCCCTTCTAGCCAGTTATAATGGTGAAAATTGGCTTAGTGATTTGTGGTGAACATTTTTCTTCTTGATGAGTAATTCCTTGAATCTGAAGGGCATCGGATTTTGCCACCCTAAAATATTCATCTTTGGGATATTGATCATTATAGGCTGTGTAATTTACAAAAAACTGCAGTCCTGAGAGAAGCTCTGAAAACCTAGAATTTTCCTTTAGTAAAGAACATTTACATTTGTAAGGGCATCTCCCTCAGTGTACCTGGCCCACCTGCACTATCAGTGGAGAAGGTTGGGACTTCAATTCGCCTAACAATCTAATCTTGTTTTTGTGCTGTTCCTGGTAACCTCCCCTAACAACCTCCACCCCCAGCATCTTTTGTCTTTAGCTGAAGGTAGTATAAGGTGATGATTTCTGCCATTTGTTGAGTTACTCAGTTTTCCTGGATCTCTTCCATATAGACAAGAGATGTAAATGTTACTAAATGTTTGATTGTTTTTCTCCTGTTAATCTGTGTTTTACCAATTTAATTATTAGACCAGCCAAAGGACCTAAAGGGAAAAGACAAAAATTATTCTGACTCTACAATATCATTTTCTCCTCTCTTTTCATAGTCACTCCACTTAAATCCACAGAAAAGGACTACCTCTCCCACAACAGAATCTTTACTTTATTGGCCAGACGTATAAATTCTTCCAGGACCCCATGTAAAGAGGGACACTTTCCTCAGATATTGTGGCATTGTGTGAAGATGAGTGCTCAGGAACATTGTAATATCTGGGTCCAGCTGAAATGAATCATTCTAATTGAATTTTCTCAATGCACAGGTAGCTAACACCCAGGAGCAAAAGAATCAACTGAGAGAGGAAGAAGTTAGGTTGGGTGTCAGCATGTCCAGGGAGACAGACACCTGACTGAAGACTGAGATTTCGAGACAGAAATTTAGAGTGATTCCAGAAGACACCAAGGCAGAGCCTCGTCGTTGTGAGCTGTTTTCAGAAATTAGAAGAAAATGCCCCAGGCCCAGGTGACATTGGGTTTCTTTTATTCTTTCCTTTGTTCCCTAATGGGTTTGAAGAGGCCTATAAAAAAAAGCACTTCTGTCAATCAGGAAGTATGCAGATATGTATATCTCTTTTGTCTCATTTACGTATAAATGCGACGTTTCCAGTTTACCTAGAACATTTCTACACATTATAGAAACTTCTATTCGGATGATTGCATAGATGACTGAATGTACAGTTATATTTTCAGGCATTTGATGCTTCAGCTGTATATTAAAACCCCACTTGATATTAGATGCTGCCTATAAAGTGGAAATGAGCAGAAAAACTAACATTTCTTTCATATCTCCAAAAGGACATCAGTCCATTAAACCGCACGGTGTTCTTACAGGAGTCCCTGACATTTGACGATGTGGCCGTGGACTTCACCTGGGAGGAGTGGCAGCTCCTGGCCCCCACTCAGAAGGACCTGTACCGGGACGTGATGTCGGAGAACTACAGCAACCTGGTGTCAGTGGGTGAGGACAGCTCCCCTGTGTCACTCCGAGGGTGCCCGGTCAGTGATCTTTCCTTCCTCAGCTCCTGAAAGCTCTGGAGGGTCCGCGATGCCCTGAAGTGGTAGATGCGTCTCAGTGCCCACTCTGGTTTTGGAGAAATGGCTGTATTCTCCCTTCTCCTGAGAGAGGAGCCTTGTCTTTGTAGGTGTGACAATTGTTTGTCCTCAGATGTAACATTCTGCAGATTTCAAACCCACAAGCCCAATTCAGTGTATCTAAGTCTTCTATCATTTTCCATGAACAGGTTGTCAAGCCAGGAAACCAGACACACTCTCCAGGCTGGATCAAGGAGAACCACCATGGACGTTGGCAGACAGAGTCTACTCTCGAACCCGTTCAGGTATGTGGAGAACCAGAACCAGCAAGGGGCAGGCGTGGAAATGCCATTCTAGTCATTGAGAGAAGAGTCACAGGGGTGAGGGGGATTGAGGACAGGTAAGCAGTGCCACCGTGCTTGTCTCTTCTGATGGGACACCGCTTTTACATTGTAGGCGCATCATAGATATTACTACTGTTTTACTACTTCCTGAAAGCTTTCGTTTTTGTCCCATCATATTCTGAGAGCATTAAGTCCCAATTAACCATGTTACTTCTCACATGACATGAAATTTTTCTTTCAATGATCTCTGCGATGTAGTCTATCTATGCACGCAGAGATTGCCATCATCTCTCCTAAACTAGTGTGTTTTACACATGTGATTGCTTCCTTCACCCTTTTATAAATTATTTTTTGATACTTAAAATAAGCTGGGGTATAATAGCAATTTGAAAAACCATACAAATAAACCAAATGCTTTCATTCTAAAGAGACACAAAATCAATCAAAATTAAAAAGTAAATGGTATGTAGATGGGGTGAAACGTGCTGTGATGAAATTAAGTCAGCATAATAGGACACTGAGTGCTAAGGCTGGGGTTCATCCTGGACAAAATGGAACACCTCTCCGAGGTTAAGTTATATGTTAGAGGCGCTAGGAGCTCCGCTGTGTCATTGTTCATTCCCGCCATGCCACCCGCAACAGTGCATCCACCAGTGAGTCCTGGCCTCCCAAATGCGGCCTGATTTCCTCTGTCCCTCTCCATCTCCTGTGTGTCTTCCCTCCAGCTTTCACAACGTGTCGCTGTTTCCCTCATGTCTGCCTTTGCCCTTTGAGTGGTTTTACCGAAGTGCGGCGCTGGCTCCGTGAACGTGAGGACTCTGTTTTGTATCTGCATCCTAGCACCACGCCTCGTCCACAGTAGCCATCGGTTAGGAACGTGGAGAGAGCGACCGTTTCCCACCAGTTGAGATGAGGTGGCCTCCCACCCATGGTCTGCTGCTACAGTAAATTGCTAATGTTTTACAGTCTCTGCACGTTTGGCAAAGCCAATACTCAGAAAGCAGCCAAAGTTATGTGTTTTCACTATGCGTTTTTTCCCAATGATCAAGGAACACTAAACGTGGAGTTTCATTTAAACTCATATGTCGTAGGGTCGTCTGTAAAAACAACACCTCATATCAAGGTATTTTTTTAATTACTTTTCTTCCAAATGAAGATGATGGGGACGTGGTTCCATAGTGTAGTGGTTAGTACGTCTCCTTTACACACAGAAGGTCCTGTGTTCGTGCCCCAGTGAAGCCACGGTCCATATTCTACGGCCATGCCACCCCGAACGAGCTCAATGTCTGATCTCAGAAGCTAAGCAGGACCGGGCTTGGTTAGTACTTGGATGGGAGACCACCTAGGAAGACCAGGTACTGTAGGCATAAATAATAATAATAATAAAAAAGAGGATGGGTGACTTGATTGTTCTTTTCTTTCCCAGGAATCCGGAAAGTTGATGATCATGAGCTAGAGCACTTCCAAGATGGAAGCCTGGAGAACAACTTAGAACAATGGCACAAACATAACACATTTGACAATTCTGTCCATCGTAGCAAAGCTCATTTTCTGTTATGTCAAAATCATGATATATTTGGCTCACGTGGAGAAAGTATGAAATCGAATTTAACTTTACTTAACCAGAGCAGGAGCTATGAAATAGAGAACTGTGCTGAGCTTCCTGGAGATGGGAAATCCTTCCTCGGTGCTAACAGTGAACCAATTGAGACCGAAGTGAAATCCCTTGAAAGCCAAAAACTTATCCTCACTAAGTCGCAATTCATCAAGCGTCAGAAATCTCAGAAAATCAGAAAACGTCACGTATGCAGTGAATGTGGGAAAGCTTTCATGAAGAAATATTTGCTCACTGATCATCAGATCTTTCATACAGGGGAGAAGCCTTATCGGTGTAATTCCTGTGGGAAAGCCTTCTTCAGAAAGGTCACACTAAACGAACACCGCAGGTCACACACAGGAGAGAAACCATATGAATGCACCGAGTGTGGCAAAGCCTTCCTGACAAAATCACGGCTCAATATACATTATAAGATACATACAGGAGAGAAGCCCTTTATATGCAGTGACTGTGGAAAAGCCTTCATCCAGAAGGGCAATCTCATAGTACATCTGCGGACTCATACGGGCGAGAAACCTTATATATGCACCGAATGTGGAAAATGTTTCAGCCAGAAGTCATCCCTCACAACACATCAGAGATTTCACACAGGAGAGAAACCTTTTGAATGCAACAACTGTGGGAAAGCCTTTATTGGGAAGCCACAGCTTATAGTTCATCAGAGAATTCATACAGGAGAGCGGCCCTATCGATGTAATGAGTGTGGAAAATCCTTCAGAGCAAAGTCAGTCCTCAATGAACATCAGAAAATTCACTCAATCAAGGTAGAAAACCCTCCCTCGGAGAGTCACAGCTCATCACAGACCAATGTTGTTCTGCAGGACAAAAACCTTGTTAATACGGTGACTGTGCAGGTGCCTTGTGTGGTCCCTCAGACAGCACTAAATAACAGGAACGTAGTCATAGTGGGCCAGCCTGTGGCCAGAAATGCGCCGTCAGGAGGATTTGCACAGGACAGAAACCCCGTGAATGCAGTGAGTGTGGTCACGCCTTCAGTGGTCAATTACATCTTACTTTATGTCCCAGGAAACCAGTAGGAGAAAGGTGAGCTGTTCTACGTGTAAAAGTATTTACTTTTTATGTCTGAAAAGTAAATACTGAGAAATCGTATAGATGCTGAGACTGGGAAGGCCTGATATGTTGATGGTATTAAATATGTGCGTCGATGCAGAGGCGTAATCTTATGTTAACCCAAATACCCTTAAGGTTCTCTGTCGTGTCAAAGGAACAAAAGGAGCTAAGTGGAGGAAATAAAGTGAATTTTTAATGCACTTTGTATCTGGAATGTTGCTAAGAAGGGAAAACTGCTAAAAGGTAAATACTGGATTGGTGGGCTATGGGCAATATATATCAGTTTCCCCAGGCCAGGGTGAAGGGTTATTTGAAAACTGGGATGTCTCCCAGAAACTCTCAGAAGTTTATACCATGCAGAGGGACTCATGAAACAAAAAGTTCCAAGTGAATCGATTGTCTCATTTACCGGAGTATTTGTCAGATACTTCCTTTGTACCTGGTTCTGTTCCAGGAGCTGAGGATACGGCGGTGACAACATAGAAGCCCCTGGTCTCCTGGAGAAAAAGTGAGGTACTCAGATCATCCTTAAGGAGTATCTCTATACTCCAGCTGATCCAGTGAGAGGATGTTAATATTTTTATTAGGTGAAGTAGTTCAGGGGAATATGACTTGTTGAAAGAGCGCGTTGTTTTGAGGGAGTGGAGAAGAATTCTCGTGACAAGTATCAGAACACAAATGAATTATTTTAAAGCCCATTTCTTTTCTCCACCAGCATACTATAAATTTTCTAATTTTAGTGGCTTCATGTAAACTTTAGTGTTTTAAAAAACTGAAAACCCAATAAGTGAAAATTCATCTCCTCTGTGGTAGTAGCCAGATTTGACATACTTGGCAGTCATGTGACAGATGGTTACAGCACAGTGAGGAAAACAGACAGAAAGCACTAGAAAGTATATTGAGGGAAAGAAAAAGTATATTGTTGGTTTCCCTGATTTTATATTTCACCGCACACTTAAAAAATGTTATTTATATAAAAATTTAGAAAGTGAATGAATGAACTAAAAGACTAATCAAAGTGTATTTTGTCACTTACGGTAAAGAGAGTCGTAACGAACATAATTATTACTCGAAACGTTTTTCATGTGGGATCAGAGAGGCTTACTGATGACAAGGAAAGAAAAAGAAAATGATTCCTAGAATAAATAGAATAAAAATGAGAACCTTAGTCTCTAAGAATAGTAGAGGGTATAGGAAATGAGAGGAAGTGGCATCTTTTTGGAATGTCTTAGAGATGAATCCTTAACATTTGTCCACAGGCCTGTCACCTGTGTCAAAGATCCCAGCTCCTCTGTGACCTAGTGAATGGAGACATGTGATGTCTCCATCGTTCCTTTCTACCGTTCTGAAAGTCAGTTTTTCGACTTCTCCTTTTTCCAATGTTCTTTCCCTTGATCCCATGAGGCTATAATATCCCAGTTAAGCGCATGAGTCCTACTCATGGAAAAAGAAACAAATATGTCATGCTGTGTCTGTCTCACAATTCAGTCAAAATTCTGGGTTTGCGTAATTTTCCAAAAGTATTTTAAAGTAGTATCACTGCAAGGGCACAGTTTTACACACATGATCCATCAGTGAACACGACAGTGAGAACACCCTTCATGAACCTCATCATCTAGTGAGGGAAAGAGTCAGGAAATGGATTATATAATCTCAAGAAGTGATAAATCCAATGAAGAAAAATAAAGCCTAGTAATAGAGCATAATGGAAGAGACATCCCCCTCCCCAGTGGAAGGCTTTTCAGGATGAAATGGGTCGATTTGAAAGTACTGAGAGAAATCACCACCCATCATCACGAATGAACCAGTATTTATTCCAATACTGTTTCTTAAGGATTGTCGATCATAAGCCTCAGATTCTCTAAGAAACCTAAGAGAATGGAGTTCCTGAGTCAGAAGCACACCTAAACCAGAACCTCTGGCGCTGGAGTTCAGGACTCTGTATTTTCAACAAGAGTCTGATGCGTCTTTGAACATCTTTGCCCTAAATCCTGGTTTATTGTCCTTATCACATCCCTCACAGTATGTCTTGTAATAAGATGGATTCAGGGCAGATGTTTAGCAAAGACTCAGTCAAGTGGTCCGTCAAGCAGACCCGCAGATCAACTACACTTTTTGACTTGTGAATCTCCCGATGGGGCCAAGGCAAGGTCAGTTTGGCTCGTTCTTGGAACTGAACAGTCTGGGCCCCAGGAAGGGCTTCCAGGCTGACCTGAACCCTGAGGGACACATGCTACGCTCACCTTTCAGAGCTTGACATCCCCAGGCGAAGGTGACCTACTGCACACTTAAGCCTGCCACCACACCCAGGATCTTTGTTGTCCCATTGAAGTCCACCCTTCACCTTGAATAATGCTTGAGTGCTTCCTGAAGTCACACTGTCTGATTGTAATCTTAATCTTGCCCAAGTGCTGTGTGTCTTTGAGCAAGTTACTTAATTCACCTGTTACTCAGTGTATAGTTAAAAGGTCTGTCTCAAGTTTGTTGTGAGAAGTAGATGTAGTTCAAATAGTGCCTGCCAAACAGGCAATTCATGAAAGTAGTATTATTCCTAGTGAGGGCAGATCTCTTTCCTCTCATTTTTTGGGTCGTCATTATCTCCAGTTATCACTTTTCCATGAAGCCTATAGGTGTCAATTTTCATCATTGGCTCCGCCCCCTACAACTGGCGTCTGACCAATGTCATCCACCCCTGCCTTACTCCATTCCACCCCGGCTCCTCCCCATTCTCAAATATCTCCAAGACTGGAAATCCTCCTGTGTTTTGTTCATGGTCTGATCACCGCCTCTTGACATCTAGGCTCCTATAAACTTCGTTGGTCATCCAAAGTCTACTCAGGACTTCAGCTCAGAGGGTCTTCTCTGCCCTACGGAACTGCACGACCTGTATAATGGTCGCCC
The DNA here is from genome assembly GCF_902729225.1 of Pteropus medius. Lineage (NCBI taxonomy): Eukaryota > Metazoa > Chordata > Mammalia > Chiroptera > Pteropodidae > Pteropus > Pteropus medius. Next base: position 184,771 of record NW_024350326.1, on the reverse strand, counting down.
CCGTGGTGCTCTTTCTAACTGCTTATGGGCCCTGCCATCTTTCCGTTTTGCCCCAAAGTACAGATTACAGCACGTGCCACATTTGGAACAGTGTCGTTGTCCCAAAACAGGACGGACAGGCTAGGAAGTTACCAGAAAGTGGTTTCACACCGTAGGCAACCTGATAGCCTCTGTCATCCTATGACCAGAACTCCAACATTGAATGGCACTTTAAGGGCCCAGTAGATCAGAAGCGGCCTCAGCAACACCTGGAGAGGGGCCTTCTTTCCCACTGGGGCCTGCCGCTCCTGCTTCCAGAACAGCTGCAGACCAGTAGGTGTGGAATCAGCTCATCTTTCTTGGTCCAGGTCCCACCACTACCCCTACAATCTGTGCCACCTCACTCTCCCTAATCTCCACTATCTGTACCACTTCGACTTTTCCAGATCTGTGCTGCGCTCTAAGGCTTTCTCCACCCAAAACCATTCCTAATTTCTGCTCCTGCAAAGCATAAAAATTCTCAGCCGTGGGGACACTTACATCTCCTTGAAATGGTGCACCCACATGCAACAAAAGACACTCAGTGGACATGGCCGACGTAAGTCTTGGTCCTATATAGTGACTGGGAAGAGGATAGCGCTGCGTTATTGGAGTGGGCACGTCCACTGTGCTATTGCTGGTACTTGGGGAGATAAAAGTCTCATGTCCACAGGAAAAGGCTACCTTCTCTGTAGGGCATACCTTCAGAAAATGGCTCCTCCACAGGGGTCCGTTATATTTTCTTCCCAATGGCCCGAATGTTCAGAATCCTGGTCCCTGGAGGCTCCTCATGTGACCCACAGTTATTATCCACTCAGAGGTGCTACTGAATCTTCGAGAGGAAGAGCTGGGGCGGTTGTCAGGCAACCTGTATCCGAAAGTAGCTGGCGGAAGCCTGCTGGAGGAGGGGAAGACTCTAATACGCCCTTTTACGTGAATGTTGGGGAGAATCAGATCCCCCCTGGAAGCCCGTTTATACCCTCACCCCACTGCCAGTCTGAGGAACACGTTAATAATTCCCTAAAACTCAGCTCGCTTCACTTCTTCAGTGCAATTTAATTGGATGCCCTCCAATAGAATTTCTCTTTCCTTTATTTGTGTATCCATTTTGCCCTAAGATACAGCTTTGGTAGCGTCTCTAACTTTTTACTGCATTTGCAGACTCCAGTTTGTCTCTCTGTAAGACAAGCCTTTTGACATTAAAAAATTGTTTGGCTTATCAGTAATCACAGGAACTATATACAGTGCCAGATGAACAGATTGTCAAAAATATATACTGAAGATAGAGTCTAGGTAAGCCAGAGATTTTAAAGTCGGCTTATTCCATTAGACACTTGAGAACAAGAAAATGAGTAGTTATTAATACTATATTTTTAAAGATTTTACTTTCACACACAAAAATTACAACTGGATCTATAGAAAGTGGCCCACAGCACATATGGTGGAAAGGATCACATCTTATTGCTCTTTCTACATGACCTTATGACATAAACCTCAGACTGAATAGGTTGTGTGATTAAGGGCTCATTGTCTTTCAAGGATGTGGCTGTGGACTTCACCTGGGAGGAGTGGCAGCTCCTGGCCCCTGCTCAGAAGGACCCGTATGGGGACGTGATGTTCTAGAAACCTGGTGTCAGTGGGTGAGAAGATCTGCCTTGTGTCACTCCGAGCACACCCTGTCCATTGTGTTGCTTCTTTCAGTTGCTGAAAGTGTCTGAAGTGTTGATTCATTTTGGCCTTCAGTTTTTTAGGTCATTGACTCTTCACTGCCTCTCTCCATCCAAACAGAATATATGCTCTTCTTTCCAAGTGAAAAGGTCATACTCTTCCAGGGTGCAAGTTTACAGTCCCTTAAGTGGGATTTTCTCCTTTCTTCAGATACAGCCACCCTCCCCCATCCCTGACCCCCAGCTGAAGAAATTAGGTCCAATTTCTGTGTGGTTTCTCCTTCATCACAGGGTATCAAGTTAACAAACCAGAGGCCCTTCGGGTTGGAGCAAGAATCATGGAGAGCAGTGCTGAAATCGGATGTGTTTGTTCCCTTTCTGGTCAGATCTCAGATACCGGGACTGTTGCCAGTGGTCTAGCTGTTTACCGTGCCACTCGGAAAACTATAGACTGGCAGGTTACGGACACCCCTCTTTCGGGCTTCGAACTGTGAAAACTAATTGCAGTGCTGAAATAAGTGCCTGTATCATCACATAGATGCCCATGGTAGGGCCCCGTTCTCGGAGAATCTGACCAGAGTCAAGTTCCTGATTAAATCTGTTTCTGATTCAGAGGTCACCTCTGTGTGGCGCATCTGTGGCTCTTTATTCAGCTTTGAAGTACAACTGACAAATGATACGTCGAGATATTTAAAGTGCATTCTTAGCATGGACATGGATGATACACTGGGTGTGGGGGAGGTAGTCGGGGTAAAAGGGTCAAATATGTGGTGACAGAAAGAAATCTATGGGAGGTGAACTACAATGTAAATATATATGCCTTACTGCTAAAATGAAGAGCTGAAACTTACTGGATTTTGTTTACCAATGTCGCCATAAAAAAAAATAATTTTTTTTAAAAAAGTGCGTCTGCTTCAGAGCTATGTGAATCTCAGTGAGCTCGTGTGTGTGACAGGGGGAGGAGTGGGGGGAGTGAATCCTGGGAATATGGAGGTCAAAGGTCGACACTATAGTCAAAGCCACCACCACCATCACCACTCCCCTTTTTAATGGCGGTAGTTTCCTAACTAGAATGGGTAGGGGGGTCTTTGGAAAAGACGCTTGGGCTATTCGGACCTGTCCAGGAGTCCTACTCAGGATCACCCTTCACGAGGCAGAATGAAGGAGGCAGGTGCACCTCAGGCCTCCCCAACCCCATTCCTCCGTCAGGACGGTCCCAAGACTGCCAGTCGGGGGCTGTGTTGCGTGAGGCTGGAACAGAAATTTGTCTGCCCAGACTCTGCTCCCAGTGTGTGTGGGGGAAAAAGACTCCCAAACTAGTCACAGCCCTAAAGAGGGAGGGAGGGACAGCGAGAGGGAGGCTAGTGACTCCGTGGGCTTGAGAGCCAATCCTAAAGAGAGGCGAGGAAGGGGAGACATTTATGTAAAGATCTGACAATTGAAAAGTTCTCCCAGGAGGAGGTACGGTTTGGGCAAAGGCTTGTTGGAACGAAAAAGCGTGATATACTGAGCGGGCTCTAATTTCCAGGACCGCTCACGTATGACAAGGGGAGGTGGGCAATGTGCCTAGAGGGTTCCGGGATCCGGGATCCGATTCCCAAACAAAGGTCCTGAAGGCCAGCCCCAGGCGCTTGGTTTTGAATCTAGACACTCAGGCAAGTCGCCACACTTCTCTGGGCCTCCGCACAATAAGTCACAAATCAAAGATTCACGCCCTCCTCCTCCAGCACAAACGCGCGGAGTCCACCTGGCCACTGCCTCAGAGCTAAAACTGCAGATTGTCTTGGTCCCCAGATGACGTCACGTATTCCTGGCGACGCACGCGCAGAAGCTTTCTCCAGGACTCTCCGAAGGGCAGGCGTCTCCACCTCCCAATCCTGCCCCTCATTGGCTGGAAACAACTGCTCGTCTCCGTCGTTGTTAGTGACGACGTAGGCGGGCACAAACTCGGTCGCTAAGATACCTCGGACTTCCGTTTCCTTCCTGCCGTCCTTGGCTCCGGCAGATCTCACAGCGTCCCTTCGACCAATGGCAAACGGACAGTGGGCGGGACTTCATTTGTCCGGACCAAAGAAACGCGGGCTCGCCCGGCGCGGGGCGGCCAGTGACCGTGAGCCAGCCCCTGTGAAGTGGCTCGGGCGCCCCCACGCTCGCGCGCCCGCCTCCTCTCGGCCCTGCCCCTCCCCAGGCCAAATTCAGCACCGTGCTGGTCGCCGTCCGACCGGAACGGGACGGAGCCAGGATGGCGGCCGCCGACGGTGACGACTCGCTCTACCCCATCGCGGTGCTCATAGACGAGCTCCGCAACGAGGATGTGCAGGTCCGGAGGCCGCAGGGGACTCGGGCAAGACGGGAACGGGGGCCCGGGGCCGCGGAGGGCCCTCGCGGAGAGGGCTCGGTGTTCGCGGGGAGGGGCGGGAGGGGCGGCGGCCAATCAGCGGCCCGCTCTCATCTCCCCGGGGCCGCGTACTCGATGAGACGGCGCCCGGGATTGGGTGCGGCGGGGCCCGGGGTCCCGGGCCTGCCTGGTGGCGCGCGGTGGCCCGGGGCCTAGGGAGCCGGCAGGGAGAGGGGCGGCTGGGGGACGGGCGGCGGCCCCTGAGCGCCCCGTGGCGACGGGGAGGGCGCAGAAGGGACGCCCGCTTGGTGGGGATTGCGGTTCGCTTTCTCCTTTCTGGGTTTCGGCCGCGGGGCGAACACCGCAGACGGGCACCGAAGCGAAGGCTGCCCTCCCACTGCCCTCTCTTCCCCTCCAGTTTTGGCGTAGCCCCCGGAAGGGGGCGAAAACGCCCCACCTGCAGGGGGCGTCTTGCTAAATTTGGAGCGAATTAGAGGTGGAAACCCGCCCCGCTTCTGCGATCCTAGCACGGTCTCGGGGGCGTGTCGTTCCCGAACGGGCTGACACCTCACCGGTGAGCGGGAGAGAGGCGGGGCCCGGGGCCCGGCCGCCCCGGGATCGGGGTGAGTCAGGGCTCCGTGCGTCGCCCTCCCCAGCTGCACCTCCCATCCGCCGTGAGACCTCGCGCAAATTACTTCACCGCCCCGGGCCTCTGTTTTCCATAAATGTGGGCCGATAATAGGCGCGGTCTCTTTGAGGGGCGTCGGGGGACTGAACGAGTTAATAACACACGTGGAATAGACCCGGCGTCTGGCCCGTTTTAAGGGCTCAGTAAATGTTAGCTGTAATTATCGGCAGTGCTGACTGAAGCGGTCCCATCGTCCCTTCGGGCTCCAATTTCCCTCTTTATAGGATTTAGCCGGTTGCCTGGGCCCAGCCTCAGAGGTTCCGGGTGTATAACCCTGGTTCTGGAGTCAGACAGGCCGCGGTTGTTCGCTTGGGCTTCCACTCGCCGATTGACATGGGCAGGTTAGTTAAGCTCTCCAATGCTTGCTGTCCTGTTCTCTCCAGCGGAGCTCATTGTCAAGTTCATAGGGCTGTTGTATTAACACATCTGTTAAGTGAACACCCGCGCCACATATCAGGTGTGGTGCTGAAGATGTGTGGTAATGATGGTGACACTGTTCTACAAGAGACAGACGTGAAACCAAGCTGACTACGTCATTGACACGTGTGAGATGTATTGGGAAAGAAACAGTAGGATATTGTCATAGTGAATCAGCCCATATTTGGAGGGCTTCTGCTCTGTGTAGGGCAGGGATCCCCAACCCCCAGGCCATGGACTGGTACTGGTCCATGGCCTGTTAAGAACAGGTCCGCACAGCAGGTGTACGGCGGGCAGGTGAGCAAAGCTTCATCTGTATCGGCAGCCGCTCCCCAGCATCACCGCCTCAGCTCCGCCTCAGATCATGAGGTGTTAGATTCTCATAAGAGCACCTATTCCTGGTCCAAAATTGTTGGGGACCACTGTAGGCACAGATAGGCAACAGGGAACGAGTCGGACAAAAACTCTTGGCCTCGTGGAGCTTAGGTTTTAGGGGAAACGATAAACAAGACAAGGACAGTACGATGTGTTGTGTGTTAGATGGGGATGAGAGGGGTTCGGGGTGCAGTTTTAAAGAGTGGTCGAGGGCGGGCTTGCCGAGGTGACGTTTGAGCAGAGACCTGAGACGTGCGGCACAAGGTGGGGTGAGGAAGGTGCGCTTTAAGTAGGCCGGTCAGGGAGGGCTCTGAGGGCGCAGGGTTCAAGGTGCGAAGAGAAGAAGCCCGCTCCGGGAAGAGGGTGGGGAAGAGCCTTCGAGCAAGAGAGAGCAGGCAGGCCATGGCAGTAGTTCTCGGCCCATGGTGATTTTGCCCTCCAGGAGACATTTCTGATTGTCACCACTGGGGAAGTGTTACTGGCATCTAGCATATAGAGGTCAGGTAGGCCTCCACACCTACCGTGCACAGACAGCCCCACAGCAAAGAATCATCTGCCCAAAATGTCCAGGATGGGGTCGAGCGGAGCCCTGTTACGGGCAACTCCTGAAGCAAATTTAGTGGCTTAAAAGAACACCAGTGTATTGTCCTACAGTTCTGGGGGTCAGAAGTCCGACTCGGATCTTGCCAGGCTGAGATCAGGGATCGACAGGGCTGCATTTCTTTCTGGAGGCACTAGGGGAGAACGTCTCCTAGCCTTTCCCAGCTTCCAGAGGCTGCCGGTGTTCTTGGCTTGAGGTCCCTTCCTCCATCAAAGGAAAGTCTAGGCCTAGAGGGGACACGCAGGGGCTTGTGTCGTGGCTGGAAGTAGTGGCTGGAAGTAAAGCGCGTTTCCAAACCTGGCTCGACCACTTTGTGAGTTTTGTTGTTTGTTTGTTTTTACCACTCCACCCTCTGGGCCTTGATTTTCTTATTAAGTGAAAAAAAGGAAGGAAGACACACCTGGCTAGGTCGCTGTGAGGATGAAGCGGGATGTAAAACTATGTAAAGAAAGACCCAGTTACTAGCCACTGTTGAAGACCTTGCAACAGCGTCCCCGTGTCCACACCTTAGAAACAGGACGTTCCAGGATCGGCTTCTTTTTATAGAGTGTCTAGGGACATGGTGAAGCAGAGCTTAGAAATCAAGTTGCCCTCTGAGAGTTTAAACCAAAAAGGATAGTGGTGAAGAGCATGGGGTCAAGTTCCAAACTGTGTCACGAATTCTCCAGGCGACCTGCGTCCCCGTCTCTGCGCCTTAGTTTCCTCCTCTGTGAATGAACAGAGGCGGTGTGCGCCTCATGGTTTTGTTAGAAGAATTATGTAAGAGAACAGGCGTAAAGTTCCAAGTTTTGACATAGGAAGCACTTCTTAAATGATAATCAGGCTTTTAAAAACTCGAAAAATGTTTATATTTATTTTTCGCTGTGCCCGGTTAGTAACGGTCTTTCTTCATCTCAGAGACAAGTCACCTTCCAAATGGCGGGACAGGCGTGTCCGTAGATAATCGTAGTGGCAGGCAGCGGGATGAGCGGTTTGCATTGGTGCCGCAGTTTCCAAGGCGGTGGGATGTCACTTTTTTCCCCAAACGCTGCAGAAATGGAGATCGCGATGTCTGTTTTCACTCTCGAGCGACACAACAGTGACGAAGCGGGCGCTTGGTTTCCCGCACCGGCACGCACGTGTTCATTTCAAAACGTGTTCCTTCGTGGAATTAAGAGGAAGGCCGCGTAGCCATCAGGACTTTATAGGAGGCGGAGAGACGCTGGGCGAAGATGGGTGCTTCGGGGATGTGTTCTCCTGGGCTGGGGGTTTCACATGCACAGCTGAAAGCCAGGGGTTTGCGTGCAGCGGGATAGCCCGTGCAGGAGCTCGGCCCGGGGCCCCCCGAGGTCCTGTTTCTGTCAGGGAGGTGAGTTTCGGGCCCACCTCAAGCCCAAGGGGTCCAGAAACCCAGCGATACTGCACAGAGATGTTTGCGTTTGTGTGAGGAGAAGCCGCATAGCCCTTCCTCAGATTCTCCTTATTGTCCGTGTTCCAAAGAGACCCTTAAACCCCCGACGCGGGGGGTTAAGGGTCACCCGCACACCTCTTCGCAGTTGCGGGGGCCCAGGGGAGGATAGGCTGAGAGAGCCCCCAACCCCTCGCCCTGCCTCTTCCAGGAAGCCGAGTCCCCCCTGCGCCGGTCAGTGGCTTACTCACGAGGGCGTTTCCTGTCACACAGGTGATCTCATTGCATTCTGGTGACAGCCCTGCTAGCTGGGGAGGGGAGGCCCCGTTGTTGCAATGGAAAGACAAGGCGGAGGCGTCACAGTCGGCCAAGTAATCACAGCCGGGTCGGAGCCCCGCCCCGCAGCGCTCCCTGGCTCGGGCCTCTGTCCGCAGTGCTGAAGGAGGGTGTCGGGTGTGCTTCCTCCCTCCCTGGGACCGGGGGGCCCGGGTGAGGTCCTCATTCCTAAACGCTCAGCGCCAGGCCTGTCCACGTGTGCATGTGCACGTGAGCCAGACGCATTCGTTTCCTGTGGCTGCTGCAATGAAGCACCACCAACGTGGTGGCTTAGAGCCACGGCAATGTATTCTCTCCAGGCCAGAAGTTTGAAATCAAGGTGTCAGTCGTGTTGGTTTCTTCCAGAAGCTCTGGGGAAGATCCGTTTCATGCCCCCTTCCCAGCTCCTGGTGGCTGCCGGCAACTCTTGAGGGTGCCGAGCGTGCACGATGGTCTTGAGCACAAGATGAGGCGAAAAGCGGGGGGGGGGGGGGCAAGCGGGACAAGGGGGGCTGCAGTTTTGCACAGAATGGTCTTGGACAGTGCCGCCGGGCAGGTGGCGACTCAATGAGCCCCAGAAGGTGCTCTGCTGAGGCCGGTGCTCCCGGCACAGCTTAATGACTCGAGGTCTCGGTCACTTGGTGGGTGTCGCCGAGTCGTTGTCTGGCACCCTCACGCACACCTGGTTCCGGTGCCATCTGGGCTCACTGACGTCCTCCTCCTTTTCTGTTCTCTCGTTAGCTCCGCCTCAACAGCATCAAGAAGCTGTCCACCATCGCCTTGGCCCTCGGGGTGGAGAGGACCCGCAGCGAGCTTCTGCCCTTCCTGACAGGTAAGCCCAGGTGCATGTGGCCGTCAGGGTGGTTTCTGCCGGCGGGGGACCTCGTGGGGGATCTGACGTGGTTCATCACTGTCCCCTGTGCTGGGCACTGAGGTGGGGCCACGGGTTCAGAGGAGGGGACGTCCAGTCCCGCTCTGAGGGAATGCTCTGGAGCGTTGGGGCAGGGACTGAGAAGGGGTCTGGTGGAGGGTAGAGCCAGTGCGAACTGCAGCTCCACCGTTAGACGCTGGTGACTTTAGGTGTCACTTCCTTCTCTGTCCGTGTTATGCATAAATGGGGGCGATCGTCCACGTGCTATGGCGTTGATGTGAACATTAAATAATAATCAGCGCCAGCGCCAGCCATGTTCTGATCCCTTCCTTCGGGGACCGAGTTCACTCACGTAGAGTCCTCGGACCGGGGCCTGTGCGCAGTGCACGCAGGTCACCACCATTATCTGAGACAAGCCCCCAGCGCTTCCTACGGTAGGTAAGGCTATTGCCCCCATCTTGTGGATGGGGAAACTGAGGCACGAAGAGCAGAAGCAACCTCTTTGCCCGAGGTCATGCAGTTGGGAGGTGACCCAGAGGGCATATTTTTGTGGTCGTGCTGGCCCCAGACTCACACCATTGGTTATTGCCTCGGGCTCCCGACCACCTGAGTTCAAATGCACACTCTGCCACCTTGCAGCCGTGTGACCTTGGTCGCGCCGTTTCACATCTGCCGGCCTCTGGCTGTTCTCGTGCTACATGGGCACAGTATATAACCCGAAAGGGGGGTTCGGTAAGGTCAGAGGAAGGCGCTGTGACGGGGCCCAGCACGTGGCAGGTGCCGCGCAGGCGTCAGTGAGCGGCCTGCTCTGAGCTCCTGTCTGTGAAGGTGGGTGCGGGGCACTTAGCGCAGCGTGTGACGCCAGTGGCTCTAAGTCTTCTCTTCCCGTTATTCTTATCAGGACTCCGAACTTAACACTAATTAAAATGGCAGCTGAAGCCTGGGTCACACAGTGCGTCGTCACTAATGAACGCTTTCGTGTCCGGTCCTCTTACGCCCCGTTGGCCAGAGCGTGGGCTTGTGGCCATGCCACCTGCGGGGGAGCCTGGGCAGTGTCTGGCTGGATCCCCACAGGCCTGGCCTAACCCATCTTCCGTTTAGAAAAAGTGCAGCTCGCCGCCAGCGTTAATTTAATTTTACGTAAGCACGCTCTTTGGGGCTGAAGCAAATCTGACCTGGTTTTCATTGTGAAAATAAAATACCGATACTGTTCTTGGAGTCGTTTTGAACAGAACTTGTCTCTAATTCTAATGTAACAGAAGAGTACACATAAATCAGTTCATCAGACGAATCTTTGGCTAACGACTGTTCGTGAATGATGCTAACGTCACGCGTAGCAACGCTGTGGTTTCTAGGATTTGACATTTTCAGCAATCAAGAATTACTGTATTTTTTAAATGGAAATGCCACTAAAAACAATACTATAAATAGAACGATGTCATTTGTTTGCAAAGACCTTCAGTGTGCTAGAGCGGAGCAGAAATAATAATAAAAGCGAGATACTTCGTGGCAGGTTTGGGGGTCAGGTTAGGACTGCGCTCCGCAAGTTATCTCGGGGTAAACGCTGCGGCCGCCAGCACCGCCGGCCGGTGTCCCCGGGGCATCGGGAAGTGGGTTACACCCCGGGGATGTCAGCGCCTCCTGCTGTGGAGGGCAACAGTTCCCAGCGCCTCAGGGAAGATGGGACCGAGTTGGAGGGGAAGGGACGTCCTGGCGTCAGGACAGAGCGTTCTCAGCTGTTGGATCAGCAGCCCCATGTCTAGCAGGAACTGGGGTGCAGAGAGGAGCCGGTCTGGGGAGCTTAATGAGAAGGACTCTGATAAACGCGTAGGGGGAGGGGACCCAGGGTAGGGACTGGCCGGGTCTGCTCAGGACTCTTGCAAGAGGCAGTAGCTGAACGAGTCTCGCAGGCGGAGCAGAGTCCTCGGGCCAGAGGGGAGGACGTTGTGGCAGAGACAGCAGCGCCGAGGGTGGCGGCCAGACCAGGGCGGGACGCTCCTGTTTCCGCGGCTCTGCCTCGTGCACGTGCTCCGTTCGCTCCGCCCTGTGACCCCGCTGAGGTGGACAGTGGTGAGCGGCATGTGACCAGCGCAGAACCAGGCTCAGACAGGTGGTCTTGCTCACCCGGCATCCCCCAGCCAGGCCAGGGCAGATGCAGGACTCGGTGCGTCGTTCGGTCCAGCACTGCGCTTTGACCCCTGTGCCGGTCCGGCGGGAGGGACGGGGCCGGGAGGGCTGGCAGCCCGAGGGAGCGGAGGGGGGCTGGGAGGAGGCTGCTGGTCGCCAGCGCGGGTTCTGGGGCGGGATTGGATGCGGGGGTCCTGGAACAGTCTCTCTTGGTTCCGTAGACACCATCTACGACGAGGATGAGGTCCTCCTGGCGCTGGCGGAGCAGCTGGGAACCTTCACCACCCTGGTGGGAGGCCCCGAGTACGTGCACTGCCTGCTGGTGAGTCTGGGGGGCGGGGGCCCTCGCCAGGCCCTGAGGGTCAGAGCAGTGGCCCTGCCAGCCAGGGCCAAGGAGGGAAAGATGTCGCAGGGGCCGGGAGTCCCCTTCTCAGAACATGGGGACCTTGGACATTCACTTGAATCCGTCAAGTCAGTAATTGCATCTAATACAGCAGCACTGAAAACACAGCCGTCCTCGCCATTAGCTGGCACCTGCTTGCTGGTGCCAGGCCCCAGCGGGCACGCTCCAGCCACGGGGGGCTTTGGGTTGGGCATCAGGCTGCTTCCACCACGTATTTGCTATGTGACTTGTGGGAGTTACTTAGCCTCTCTGCACTATCTCTCGTTCCCTTACCTATAAATGCAGAGTCCTTGGCACCTGTCTTTATATCAGCCTAAGCCCCTAGCACAGTGCCTGGCCCGCAGTAAACACTGACAGCCGGCAGCTCGCAATGCCGTGCCACGTGGTACGCCACTGTGCCCACCCCTTCCTTGTTGTGGATGAGCCACCTGGAGTGCTGAGGCTGAGCATCTCGTCCGGGGCCGCATGGCTAGTAAGGGGCAGAGCCGGGGTTCCTGGCATGTCCATTCGGCTCTCCCCCAGGCCCCTGCCGCTCTGCCTGCCCGTTTGAGCTCGTGCCGGGTGACGGCTGGGTACACAGACGGGTCAGATGCTAACAGTTATGCTGTTTGGTTGAAGAGAAGGGAGGCCCCCCACCATCATCTGGGGGTGCTCCAGTCCTGTGGCCTTGGAGGTGGCCCAGGTCCTTGGCTTTCTCTGGTCCTCAGGCCCCTGGGGCACTGCGCCTGCCCCTCCCCTCTTCCGTTCAGCACTTTGTTCCATCGTTTCTGAAGAAACTTCGTACTGTGGGTTCTGCACGTGATGGTGTCACAGTCAGCAGCAGCAGCCTTTCCCCTGTGGCACATAAAGTAGCGTGCTGCGTACAGCCGCTGGCGTCTCGGGCTTCGGCAAACGTGGCGGTTCGTTTGCTCCCAGGCAGCGCAGTCTGAGGGGCTCCGATGGTCGCTGTCCGGTGCTGGCGCTTTCGTTCGTGTGGACACGTGTGTTTTGTGCGCGCAGAGTTGTGTGTGGACGGGGTCCTTCACGTTTTACACAGGATGTGGCTGCTTAGCATGGGGACGTGGGGTCCGGGCACCAGCCTGGAAGGGCCCCTGAACCCAGTGGAACTCCGTGCAGCCCCTGGCATTTGTCACTTTTCTGAGGAGAGACTTCATAACTTCCAGCAGCTTCTCAGAGGATTCTAGCAGGAAACGCCCAGCACCTCCGTGCTCGTGGGGGCCCTTCCCGCAGAGCCGTCTTGGGGGGAGCCCCAGTCATCCCATCCATTTTTCTGGGGAGCAGTCACGTATGACCTCTGGGCTGGGATCCATGGTGCTGACATCAGCCAGTACACACATCCCGGGGCCCCCGGGCCAAGCAGTGTGGGGAACCCGGAGGTGAGTCGAGTCACGATAGCGACGCTCACTCAGCGCACACGGTGTGCGTTCCAAGTGCCTGAGGCACAGTGACCTGTGGCACCCCGCAGCGACCCTTTGAGACGCGCACGTGTTAGCTCCGTGCACAGTTGAGGACCGAGGCACAGGCAGCTCTGAGGGAGGAGGCAGAGCCAGGAGGTGAAGCCAGGCCCCTGGCCCAGAGCCACTGACTCTTCAGTTGTTCAGGGGGCTGATCAGAGCTGGGACAGAGGGTCGCTGGGGCTTCCAGGACCTGATGGTGGGGAGCCTGGTCCCGTCGGATGGGATGTGATGGCTGTCATGGAAGACCTCCTGGAAGAGGAGGCGGCTGCTGTGGTGCCTGACAAGTTATGAGGAACGGAAAACGACTCTTGTGACATTGTTCGTCCCACACACACATGAGCAAGGACTGTGACCCATGGGGACTGGAGGTGCATCACCCAGCCCAGCCCTGGGCCCCTGCGGTGCTGACCCAGAATTGATTTCTTGGGGACCCGTGTGGCCGCAGCGCCAGGATTTTTTCTGTAGCAGCAGCTCTCCTCCCGAGAGCAGATGGGGTAGGAGGTCGCACCAACCCCCTCCCCGGCACCCACCCTTCGCAGGGCGGTCCGTCGCAGCGGGTCCCCAGTGTGCCAGAGCATTGCTGGGCGTTCCCTGAACGTGTGCTTTCCTGGGCCCCGCCCCAGAGCCCGCTTCTCCAGGTGCGTGCCTGGGGAACCCCGCCCCAGGTGAGCCTGCTGTGGGCCAGCTGGCTGCCCCACTGAGCCCCTGGGACGCAGACCCCTGGGCAACGTGCTCAGGCTGGTCCCCAGCCTATTGTAATGACAGATTACCGTAAGTCCGTCCCACTTACGGTCAGAGTGCCCCCTGTGTGCCAGTCCCTGTAGAGCCCGGTGACACCACAGCCTCATGAGCCAATCCTGAACCCAAAACCCTAGGATGGCAGGACGCTGTGACACAGCCTCACGCCGGGGTCCCCGGGCCGGCAGAGCACGACCTTTTCCTCCTGAGTCATCGCCTGCCTTCCGTTAATGAGATTTTACAAACTTTTGTTTTTATTTGTTTTTAATTTTTGTTTTATGGTAAAAGATACGTAGAGTTTACCATCTCAGCCGTTGCGAAGCGCAGTTCTGTGGCGTGAGTACACGTGCGTGGTGGTGCGGCCATCGCCGCCGTCCATTTCCAGGCTTTGCCATTTTCCCCAACTGAAACCGTCCCCATCAAACAGCAGCCCCAGCCCGTCACCGCGGCCCCTGCCCGACTCAGTGCCGCCCTCCCCCTTCTGTCCCTGAATCCGATCGCCCTGGGCACCTCGTGCAGGAATCACACAACACATGTCTTTTGCGATGGGCTTATTTCACTTAGCATATGTCTTCGAGGTCTGTCCGTGTGTAGCGCAGGTAGAAGGACACTTTTTACATAAAGAGTCCGGCCTTTTGGCCACTTTCGGAAAACCAGGTTGGCTCTTTACCAGCTGTGTTGCCCTGTGGTGACATTTGATCAGCTGGCAGGCAGCCGTGCTCTCTAGGCCACATGCCATGGTCTCTGCCTCTTTGTTGTCCCCACCTGTCATCTTTGCTCAGTGCTTCCTTCTGCCACCTGCCCGGGCCCTGGCAGCATTTCCCTTTGTGGTTTCTTCTCCCCGTCAGAGAAGAAACGGCAGAGCGCAGCGTTCCCTCCGCCGTCCGGGCTGCGTCAGGGCGGGTCGACTGTCCCTTCCTTGGGCCAGTGGTTACCGGGTCCCTGCTCTGTGCTGGGAGCTCTGCTGGGCTCTGGGGACATGACGGTGAGCCCATCGGGTGTCCCTCCGGGCTCCCCCACCAACGCGAGTGCCTGATGCAGTCGCCTGTCAGAAACCACTGCTGCGCTTTCCATCCCCTGGAGGCCCTGGGCCCGGTGGCCTATTTAGATCCTGGCGTGTGGCTCCTGCTGTCCTGGGCGAGTGGCTTAGCCCGGCTGTGCCTCAGCTCCCTCTTCAAAGTGAAGACGGGGACGGGACCTGCTTCATAGGAGTCCGTCACGCACATCCCCCCCCACCCTGCTTAGAACACAGTAGACGTTCCAGTTAGTGCCAGTGGTGGTCGTCGTCCTTGGCGAAGCTAGGGGCAGCTGTGGCTCTCTCCTCAGAAAGTGACACGTATGATGCTGAGGTTCGCAGAGCCACAGCACTGATGTAAACGAGGTTCACGGTGGCTCTTCGGGGAAGGCATGCTGGATGGGGTGATCAGAGGCTTCTCGGAGGAAATGAGCCCGCAGGACGAGGCGGGGTGGGGGCTCCGGGACTGGCGGGGGGGAGCTGTCTGGTCACCTCGTCTCTCTGCCACAGCCGCCCCTGGAGTCGCTGGCCACGGTGGAGGAGACGGTGGTGCGGGACAAGGCGGTGGAGTCCTTGCGGGCCATCTCGCACGAGCACTCGCCCTCCGACCTGGAGGCCCACTTCGTGCCGCTGGTGAAGCGGCTGGCGGGCGGCGACTGGTTCACCTCCCGCACCTCGGCCTGCGGCCTCTTCTCCGTCTGCTACCCCCGCGTGTCCAGCGCCGTGAAGGCCGAGCTCCGACAGTGAGTCTGGCCCCTGGCCCTGGGCAGCTCAGCTTGGCCCCTTCCCTCGCCCCTCAGCCCCCCTCAGGCCTCCCCAGGTCCCGAACACCCTGAGCTCTCCCGCACCCGGCCCCCTTCCGACCCCTTGGGGAGGCCGTGTCACCGAGGGCCTGGTCTCTGATCCAGGTGCTGCCTCCTGCTCATCTGGGAAATAGAGATAATAGTTCCTTCTCCCGTGGGTCGCTGTGAGATTTAAGAGAATCACCACATCCAAACGTGTCGAGCAGAACCTGGTGCGTAACAGCACTCGACACGTGATGCGGGGTGCTGTCTTTGGCCTGCCCCGGTCCGGAGCCTAACTCTCGGGTCGGCCTCCTCCCCGCTCTGCCCCCATGGTGCGATACCCCAGGGAGTTCTCGTGTGCGAGACTTGGTCCCGGAAGAATGGATGAGACTGTTTTAATTGGATTACAGTTTCCCCTGAGCGTGTATTTCCTGCCCTCCCTCTGGATGTCCATCCACCCGCAGGCTCCACCGCCTGCTGAGAAGCGGGCCCAGGCCCAGGCCCAGGCCCTCGCCCACCCGGAGGGCCGGTCCCTAGCCGCCCCCGCGTGCCCACCCCTGCGCTCAGCCCCCTGCGTCCGCAGCCGGAGCATCGCTGCTGCTGAGGAGTAAAAGCTTTGGCCCCAGCGCAGCGGTTTCGTGGGGTCGTTAGGACATGAGCGGCGCCCACTGTTCCTTGCAGACCTGTGCGCCGACAGGCTGCCGTGTGCCGACACATTATCCCGCTTCAACCTCACAGCGACCCTGTGGGAAAGGCACTGTCACTCTCAGCTCCGTTGTAGGGCTAGGAAGACGCAGGCGGGCGGCGTCCCTTGTCCAGAGCAAAGCCAGCGCCTGCGCAGCTGCAGAGCCTGTGCTGCTCCTCCCCGCCACGCCGCCTGCCGCCCCGGGGTCCCAGGGGTCCTGCCTCCTGAGCCACATCCCGACCCCCCAGGTACTTCCGGAACCTGTGCTCAGATGACACCCCCATGGTGCGGCGGGCCGCAGCCTCCAAGCTGGGGGAGTTCGCCAAGGTGCTGGAGCTGGACAACGTCAAGAGCGAGATCATCCCCATGTTCTCCAACCTGGCTTCTGACGAGCAGGTGGGTCTGGTGTCCGCCCCTCCGTCGGGCAGGCCCCGCCTCGGAAGGAGCCCGGCGCTGACGGAGCGTCTGCTGCCCGGTCCCCCCGCAGGACTCGGTGCGGCTGCTGGCGGTGGAGGCGTGCGTGAACATCGCCCAGCTGCTGCCGCAGGAGGACCTGGAGGCCCTGGTGATGCCCACCCTGCGCCAGGCCGCTGAGGACAAGTCCTGGCGCGTGCGGTACATGGTGGCCGACAAGTTCACAGAGGTGAGTGGACCGGGGCCCTCCAAAGGGCGGGGGCCGGGACGGCGTCGGGCGTTTGCGCAGTGGGAGCTTGGCGGTTGCCCTCCAGGGCCCCGCCGCACACGCTAGCGCTGCTCGGTGACGGGGGCAGCTCGGGGCAGTGTCCAGGAGGGTTCTGAGGTCCAGTTCCGTGGGAGAGGGCGCCACAGCAGACAAGGGATGCTCGGGAACCCTAACCTAATCCGACTGCCCTCAGATGAGGTATGACGGGGCGCCCGAGGGTGCTGGGGCCGCCCTAGCGAAGGGCCGCGTGCTGGGCATCCTTATTTCTCACAGTTCTGGAGGCTCCGGGTCCGAGACCTGGGCAGCAGCCCGGGTCCCCTCTCCTTGGCCGGCAGATGGCTGTGCCTTCCCCGTGTCCTCACGTGGTCCTCCCTCTGCGTGTCTGTGTCCTCATCTCCTCTTGTAAGGGCTGCAGTCACTTTGGACTGGGTCCACCCCGTGACCTCTCTGCGTTTTATTCACCCCATTAAAGACCTTGCCTGCAGATAGTCACATTCTGAGGTACTGGGGGGTCACGACCTCAACACAGAATCTTGGGTGTGGGGCACAGTTTAGGCCATATTCCTGCCCAGAAGTTTGACAGGCCACGGTGACAGTATCAGGCAGTCAGAACAGGGACAAGATCCACGTCGCTGACCCCCCAGGGCAGTGCTTTTTCCACGGGGACGTGTTTGTGGAGCCCCAGCTCTTCCTTGGGTGCTGGGGATGCCGTGGATTTGGCACGTGCCCAGCCTGCAAGGAACAGGCGGGCTGCGGGAAGGTAGGTACACGGAGGTGAATTAATGGTCCGGTGTCACAGGTGCCCCCGTGGGGCACAGCCGTGTGGAGGGGAGGAGGTGTGGCTAGAGCTGGTTCTAGAAGATGAGCTGAGAGCCGGCACGGGAACCGGGATCTCGCAGAGGAGCCTGGGAGCGGCGCGAGCGCAGGCAGGAGCCTCACATCTGGCTCTCGGGGGCCTGGGAGGTAGACAGCTGGGGAGACGGGCAGGTCCAGTCGGAGCTCTCGGCGCCACTCTGCCCTGTGGCCCCCTTCTCCTGTGATCACGCTTATTTCCCCTGCTGTGTTCCGGAAGGACTCGGGGCCTCGGCTCCACGGGGATGGGGTGCCTCCCGTCCTTGGCTCTGGCCAGCATGACCTGGGTCACACTGGGGTTTCGATGAAAGCACCGTGAAGGCAGGGACCTCGGGCCGTTAAAACCGCTTGGCACGGACTCGCAGCATCCGCCCAGGGTGACGTTAGGCCCTTTAAAGCCTTTACTTGTGTGTCCCCTCCTTAGGAACTGCCCTGCTGCCTCCCCGGTCTTCAAGACCCAGCTGTGCAGGAGAGCCCAGCGCCCTCCCTTGCCTGGCGCCAGGGGACAGGCAGGGCCCAGCCTGCCTTCTTTCTGCTCAATGCCTGTGGTCTTATTTTAATCACAAAAGTGCTTCTGGAGACCAGTCTTCAGAAAGAAAAAGTACACAGATCAAAGAGCGAGAGCCTCCAACAGCCTTAGCAGTGTGGAGGGGGCAGCGTCATTTTTGACACAGGCACCATCACCACGTGATAGGTGTCTTCATCTTCATTTGCTCTTGAGGAAACAGGATCCGAGATGTAGAGTGACTCATCCAAGGTCACAAGTTGGTAAGAATTTGAGCCAGGCAGTCGGACCCCGGAGCCACACTCGTGACGACTGCGCTGCCCAGCCCATCAACCCACGCGACGAGCGGACGGACGCTCAGACACTTGCCTCGGGGTCACCCCATGGCAGCAGGGTTAGGTCTCAGCCGTGATTGCGAGGGCTGTGCTCTTATCCTCGATTCTGGTGCCTTTGACTTTGATCTTGGCCTCATTCGCCCGGCGCACCTGTCAAGCCCTCTCACTAACCACCCGCTTCCCGCTCCGCAGCTCCAGAAAGCCGTGGGGCCTGAGATCACCAAGACGGACCTGGTCCCCGCCTTCCAGAACCTGATGAAAGACTGCGAGGCCGAGGTGAGGGCCGCAGCCTCTCACAAGGTCAAAGGTTGGTGCTGGCGACCCCACACAGCGAGCGGGCGGGTGTCCGCAGGGCCGGAGGGGGGACCAGGTCTCACCTTCCGGCCTCCCTTCCCCGTGCGCAGAATTCTGTGAAAATCTCTCCGCCGACTGTCGGGAGAACGTGATCATGACGCAGATCTTGCCATGCATCAAGGTAGCGGGGGTTGGTGGACGGAGGGGGCAGACCCGAGGCCGCCGACTCAAGGGACAGCCGGGCGCAAACCGAGTTCCCGGCCTCCCGGTGCCGGGCAGCCTGGGTTTGCAACGGTCGGGGGGGCCGAGCCCGGAGGTGGGGGCTTCCCCCTCAGAGGCCACTGAGACCGCTCGCCAGATGCTTTGGGATTGGGGCGGGGCTGCTGGAGGCGCAGTCACTGAACCCCAAGCAGGTGGGACATCTAAGGAGCCACAGGTCCCCTCGTAGCCTGAGCCATCCCCTGCTGCATAAGTGACGAGGGCAAAAGCAGAAGCGTGGCTCAGGCTCGTAGGCGTCGTGCGCTGGGCTGCGGGCCCTGTGGCCACCCTCCCTTCCTCCCCCGCAGGAGCTGGTGTCCGACGCCAACCAGCACGTCAAGTCGGCGCTGGCTTCGGTCATCATGGGCCTCTCCCCCATCCTGGGCAAGGACAACACCATCGAGCACCTCCTGCCCCTCTTCCTGGCTCAGCTGAAGGACGAGGTGAGGGCGCGGGCGGGCTCCGAGCTCCGGCGGGCCAGCTGCTGTCCCCGGGGGCCAGGCTCTCGCAGAGTCTCGGCAGACACCAGGCCTCCGGCGAGCCGAGTGCGGGCGCGGTGTGCTGTCACAAGCACGTCATGACTTAGCAGGCAGTTGTCTCGCACGCCCTCACTCTGTGCCAGTCCCTTTTCCGGGCATCAGGGACACCGAGAAAAGACTAAGACAGTTTTGATCCCCCGAGACCGTCCGAGACTGGGAATGGAGCGAGCTGGGCGACCCCACGATCGCGGAGGTGCTGTGATATGTGCCCGTTCATTACGGCTCAGGCTGAGGATCTTTAATGGAGACCCCAAAATATACAGGCCTAAATAAGAGAGTTCTCTCTCACACAGGGGTCCGGAGATGGGCGGGCCCACCCGGGGTTAGCCCTGGGACCGCCATACCCTGGGGGTCTGAGGCACTGCTGAGTTTCGCCGCCTCCCTCCCGGCCGGCATGAAGGAAACAGCAGCCGGCCTAGGCCTCTGGGGGCCCCAAAGAGGCAGCCGTGAGCCTGCTGACGTCCCAGACACCATTCCCCTGAGCCAGGCACGTGAGCACGCCAGCTGCTTAGCTGACCTGGAGTAGAGACGAGAGCGCCGGGCGATGGCTGCCGAGGTCACGGGTGTCAGCCAGGGAGAGGGGTTGGGCTCGAATCTGGGAGAATGGAGCAGCTGGGACCGATGGGTGTCGGGAAGGGGCCCTGAGACTCATGTCGGAGAGAGAGCCAGGTGCAGTGGCCAGGGAGGTGCAGGGACGTCAGCTTCTGGTTGTCTTCTCCTGGTGGCTTTACGTGGACAGTGCTTAAGTCTCCCACTAATGACGTGTGTCAGAAGCCACGGAGTGCTGCCCACCAGGAAGCTCGCCGAGCCTGGGTTTCCGGGAACTTTACTGGGGATTGGTCGCCTGGGTCTAGAATGGAGCCACCCCTAGTTACCCGGTCCCCAGCCCCCCCGGAGCTCAGACTGACGCTGCAGGAGCCAGGCCCCACCCTCGGTCACACCGTTGGCATAGTCTGTGCGCCGGGCCCAGGGCCCCAGTGAACAGTGACGCCCTTCCACGCAGGACATTCCAGGGGCTTAGCAGTCACCTCCCAGGAGCCGGGCAGGGGCCAGGCCTCGCTGCGGGGCAGGTGGACTTTGGGCCACCCGGGCATGACTCATGCACTTGGTTGACTGAGTCACTTGTTCCCTTGGTTTGAGTTAGAAGGACAAGCCAGTGGCTTCTGCCATCCAGGGACGTGGGGAGGGACAGGGATCTAGTCGGGCTTCTGTTTTGATGGACAAGCACTGACCGTGCACATGTCTTTTCTCGTAAGTTGTTTCACGTGCTCTGTGGCAGTAGGTGGGGTCATATACACCCTGTTGTGACCAGTGCTTGTGATATTGCTAGTCACAGGCAGTCGTTCCCTGGTTTATTCTTTCAGAAATGTGTTGAGCACCTACTGTGGGCCAGAGACTGCTGGGTGCTGGAGACAGACGAAGGGGACGCGCTCCTTACGGAGCTTGAGGCCTAGCAGAGTAGAAGTCCCAGAAATGCTAATGAGAAGCTCCTGTGAAGCCCTCTGTGGGTCAGACCCTGGGGCAGGCACTGTGATAGCCTCAGACACCCTTTGACGCTAGATGGACGTCTCTGTGTCCAGAAAGCTAAAGTCCCCTGCCACAGGGCCCCCAACTAGCAAACGGTGGGATTGGTACGAGTCTGATTTTTTCCAGAGTGTTATATTTTCGTACTGTGATTCCTGCAAGTTCTTCACTATGGCCGATCGTTTCTTGTGCCGCCGTTGTGGGATTTGAAAACCTGCTTCATTTAATGATCCACGTTGCGTGCTCTGCGTGCCCAGGGCTGGGAGCCGGGCCCGGGCGGGCGGTGTTCAGTGCGCAGCGTTGGTGCGGGCGAGCTGCCGGCAGCCCATCCGGGGCGCCGCGTGCAGGGCACCCTCCCAAAGCCTCCCGTCCCCCACCAGTGCCCGGAGGTGCGGCTGAACATCATCTCCAACCTGGACTGCGTCAACGAGGTGATCGGCATCCGGCAGCTGTCCCAGTCCCTGCTCCCCGCCATCGTGGAGCTGGCGGAGGACGCCAAGTGGCGGGTGCGGCTGGCCATCATCGAGTACATGCCCCTGCTGGCTGGACAGCTGGTGAGTGACGAGGCCGGGGGCCAGGCGGGGTCTAATCACCGGGCAGTGTGACGGGCTGTGAGGACCCTCTAGGGA
This sequence comes from Pteropus medius, assembly GCF_902729225.1. Taxonomy (NCBI): domain Eukaryota; kingdom Metazoa; phylum Chordata; class Mammalia; order Chiroptera; family Pteropodidae; genus Pteropus; species Pteropus medius. Next base: position 163,266 of record NW_024350326.1, on the reverse strand, counting down.
ATGACGCCGGAAGCGGGGCCCTAACAGATGAAGGGGACCGTTAGAAAGAGCAGGGAAAGCGGCCCCTTCGGTGACGTCGAGCCATGTCTGTGTCCGTCTGTCCGGGGGGTGTTGCCCTGGGGGTTTGCCGGAAATGCTCCCCAGCCTCGCCCCCCAGCCCTTCGCTCTTTCCTCCCGCAGGGGGTGGAGTTCTTTGACGAGAAGCTCAACTCCTTGTGCATGGCCTGGCTCGTGGATCACGGTGAGTCTCCCACCGGGCTGGAGGGGGCCATGGCGGCTCTAGGAAGGGCGGGTGGCAGGTGGCAGGTTGGCTGGGGCCCGCGCGGGGACTGGTGGATGCTGGAGCCACTCTCCATGCCATCAGATGCTCACCTGGACCGATTGATTCCCTTGTGTTTTAGAATCCTGGCGCAGTGTAGGGTACGCGGGGCACGTATAACACACCATCAGGGGCTGCCCACTGTAGTCTCGAGTCCCAGGGCCACCGAGCCGACAGCCCTGGCTTTGAATCCTCCTGGGTATCGAAGTGGAGTCAGGCCACCAGCCACAGTGCTGTGAGACGTGGGACTTCTCGTGGGACCCAGTGTTTCAGGGCCTTCGCGAGCACTGCTAACTGTTGTCACTAGGAGTGGTGACTTCTGCCTGTCGCAGGCACTGTCCCAGGTCCTGAGTCCTGAGTCGCTGGCTTTGGCTTGGGCGCATCGCCTCTTGGGGCCTGTTCGCCTACCAAGCGACCAGGCCAGTAATGGAACCAGCATCTTGGGGCTGCCGAGCGGCTGCTGCGTGAACAGGAAAGCCCGTGCTGACACGGAGGAGCCCTTTCGTCCTCCGCAGTTCCTGGGTCACCTGTGGCCTGGGACCTCGGGGCTGCGGTGGTGGCGTGACTCACTCCCCAGCGTTAGTCCTTCACTTCCCGAACCCCTGCCCTCCCTTCCTTGTCCCTCCGCAGTCTATGCCATCCGCGAGGCGGCCACCAGCAACCTGAAGAAGCTGGTGGAGAAGTTCGGGAAGGAGTGGGCCCATGCCACTATCATCCCCAAGGTCTTGGCCATGTCTGGGGACCCCAACTACTTGCACCGCATGACGACGCTCTTCTGCATCAATGTGAGCACCCTCACGTGCCGGCGGCCCATCCCTGGGGACCGGGTACCTGGGAGAGGAGGGGTGGCCAAAGGTCATGCAGGGAGACACCTGCCTTGGCCGTGGGGAAGCAGGGACCCTGGGCTCAGAGGGGTGAGTCCCAGGGGAGCTGCAGGCCAGAGGTCCGGCTCCCCAGTCAGTCAAAGGGTCTCTGGGGAGGTGGGGACCTGCAGGGTGGGAACCCCAGGATTAGGGCGACTCAGTCAATTGAAGCGGCGACTGCCAAACCTTCGTAAGTGCCCCCTCCCTTCCCCACAGGCACACGTGCGTGTGTCTGTGACAACGGGTAGGTGTGCAGCCCCTGGGGCCCAACCTCGATTTCGATGGCCGTGCGTTGGCGCTGGACCGCGGGGAGGTGACCTGACCGCATGGCACGGCCGTGTTCACGCTTGTGACAGACTCGTGCCCGCAGTCACCATGCCCTGGTCACGAGGTCGTGAGGATTAGTTTGGCCGCACACGCAGGGGACTCAGGACAGTTTCTACAGAGCAGGTGCTTCCTCCTCATCACCTCAGTGAGCCGCGCATCCAACTAGAAACGAAAGGGTCGTGTTTCTAAAGAAACAGGATGCGCGTCTGGTCATCTCTTCCCGTGCCTCACCCCGGGGACCACCGCATTAATGAGGGGTCTCGGGGTTGGGAGTCGAGGCCCATCCCCAGAGGATGAAGGGAAGTCAGGACAGGGAGATGGGGCCGGGGGACTACCTGGGCCATGCGTTCCCAGGGCAGGGGGTAGTGGTGTTAAGGGGTGTTAGGGTAGGTGAGAGCTTCAGGAGAAACCGTGTCCCCGGGGTGGGTGACCGTCGACTCGGGGTCCCCATGTCACTCCATTTCACACTCAGGCTTAGTGACCACTGAGGTGGCTGGTGAGGGAAATAGAGACGTGGGAATTGGCCATGAACTTTGGATAATCACCCTCTGCCATTCACTGACTCCCAGGTGCTGTCTGAGGTCTGCGGGCAGGACATCACCACTAAGCACATGCTGCCCACGGTCCTGCGTATGGCGGGGGACCCCGTCGCCAACGTCCGCTTCAATGTGGCCAAGTCCCTGCAGAAGATAGGTCCCATCCTGGACAACAGGTGAGGCCTGGACTGACCCTCACACATCAGCGGGGCTGGTTCCACGCACCTTGATCTTTGATAACAGCCTAGGCTTTGCGCCCTGGCCCGGCATTGCTCTTCACTTGCTGTGTGACCTTGGCTCGTCTCTTCCCCTTCCCAAGGTCTAGTTTCCTCAGATGTAGAATGAGAATCTGCGTGGCCTACCTCACGTAGTGGGAGAGGAGAAGGGGGCGGGTGGCAGTTTCGTATGCGAGCAACAGATGAGTGGAAGATGAAATTAACAAGCGTGAGTGTGTGTGTGTGTGTGTGTGTGTGTGTGTGTGTGTGTGTTTGATTCATAATTACATCAAAACAGTTAAACATCCAGGAATATAGGCACTGAAAGATGTGCAACATCTCTAGTGAAAGCTGCAAAACATTGCTGGGACTTAAAGACCCGCGTGGTACTTACAGACGGGAAGATTCCCCAGATTCGTGGATGGGTTTAGTGTAATCTCAGTCAAGGTCAGAGGAAAAGCTACAGGTCGATTCTGAAATTAACACGGAAATGCAAAGATCTGAAACAGCCAAGATCAGCCTAAGGAAGAAAAAAGTCACAAGACATACTGGAGATACCTTGACGCCGCAGGAGTTAAAAAGCGAGGTATCGTCACGACGACATGCACACAGCCCAGTGGGACAGAGTTGAGGGCCCAGAAACGCCCGTGTGTGTGCAGAAGCAGAGGCCATCGCGGTTTGGAGGCCAGGGGAAACCTCGGTACCATCCGTAGATGGCCGGGTCAGGTGATATGCGAGTTAGAGGGGAAAAAACCTCCCGCCTCAGTGCAAAAACTGAGGTAACAGGCCGGAATCAGAAAGATTTTTAAAAAAAAATTCCTAGAAACAGTGGAAAACGTCGTCAAGACTTAGAGTAGTAGGCACTGGTTTGCTGAGCAGCTCGCCGAGGAGCGGATCGAGACTTTCGCCTCCGGTACCATGGAGGACGCACCGGGCAAGCACGGCCGGGGTCCAGCAGCAAGCCGCCGATGGAGGCGTTTGCGATGTGCACGTTTCTGGCAGGACCGAGAGATCAGTGAGGCAAACCCCAAGAAAGACGTGGGCAAAGACAGACTCGAGCAGGCACTTACGAAAGAAGGTTCCAGATAGCCAGTGAGCATGTGCCAAGGTGCCCAACCCCAGTAGCCGTCGGGAAAATGCAAATGAAAACACCGCGGAATGGGCAGGCCTGGAGGAGCTCGGAGTCGTTTGGGTTGGGAGCTGGGCTGTCGTACACGGCAGGCGGACTGGACTCTTAAGTGGTAAATGCGTACGATCTCTGAAGCCTGGCAGAATCTCACGAAGATCATCGTGCGTACCTCCTCTGAGCCGGCACGTCCACTCCCGGGTGTGTATCCGAGGGAAAAGTGTTCCTGACAAAAGGATGTAACTTTAGTCACATCATTGATGAAATGGACGCAGCCTGAGTGCCCGGCAGCACTCCCGTGGGTCAGCTTGGTTTATCCACACAATGGGCCACTCTGCTTGGGAACGAAGGAGGCCTCCTGCCATAGGCAGCAGCAAGGCTGCTTCTCACAGACGCACGGACACGACGTTGGATGAGAAGCCAGACCAAGGAGGCCCATCCTGTGATTCGTTTATATCAGGTTCGGAAGCGGAAGACAGACCTAGATGACAGGAGTGAGAACGGCGGTCACGTGCGGGGGAGGGAGAGGAGCAGTCACCTGGAAGGGGACACGTGACGCCTGCCTCTGCGATGTCTTTCTCTGCCTCTGTGCCAAGACACAACCTCACTCTCAGTGCCTCTCATGTTCATGTTCATTTCCCAAAACGACTGACTCCCAGTGCAGACAGATGTCCCCGGGCCCCCGCACGAGAGCAGAAGCCTCCCTGGGTTGTCCCTGTAGGGCCTAGAGCCAAGTACTTCTTTGGCACTTGCCACTCTGCTCCTGGTCATCAGCTGAGTCTGTCCCCCCCGCCCCCCGGGTCAGCTCCTTGGCAGGAGTCGGGAGTGTGGCATTTACCTGTGTGTTCACACCTCATCCCTGGTAGGCCTCGGTCAGCACGTTAAAGAGATGGAAGCCCACCCTCTGCCGACCCTCAGACTCGTGGGCCCTGTGACCCTCCGTTCTGGGCCCCGGAGACCTGTGGCCTCACGTGGTTCACGGGCAGGCCTCACCCGTACGCACCTCCGCCTGCCCCATGGCCCAGCTGTGCCCAGCTCAGCCTGTGCCTCGCCCTCCCCTTCTCCTTCAGCACGCTGCAGAGCGAGGTCAAGCCCATCCTGGAGAAGCTGACACAGGACCAGGACGTGGACGTCAAGTACTTCGCCCAGGAGGCCCTGACCGGTAAGACTCTGCGAACTCAGAGACGCAGGGCGGGGTGGGGGCGGGGGTCTGCACGAATGGGCGTCGGCCTGGGGGGCGCCTCCCGTGGTTCTGACTGCCGCCCGTTCTGTCCCCCAGTTCTGTCTCTCGCATGATGCCAGGACGGTGCCAGAAGAAGAGCCAGCAGCCGCCTCTGACATCCACCCCGCCCCCAAACTCCTCCCTCGGGAGACACTGGGGGCCTTTGGCTGTCACTCCCCGAGCATGGTCTGACCCCAGGCCCCTTCCCCCAGCACGGTTCCTCCTCTCCCCAGCCTGGGAGTCCGACTTCTCACTGTCCCCTCCCCGGGGCCTGGGGGAGCACGGTGGCAGGACAGCGCAGGGGCGGGGGGCGCTCCTGCCCTCAGGTCAGAGATGCGCGCATCCGGACCCCGCCCCGTTTACCTCTGCCTCCCTTCCTTCCTCCCCCAGTGGTTTTTTCGTGTCAACTGTGCCGTTTTTATTTTACTCCTTTTTTCCCCTTTTCACAGAGAAATAAAGGTGTAGAAACAGCTGGTTCTCTGGTCTCTGTCCCTGGCGTGGAGAAGGGCTGCCCGTCAGGCCACGGTCTCTGTCCTTCTCTCCGAGGAAGCCCTGGTGGCCGGGCGTGGGATTTCTTGGGGGAATGTGGCCAGCCTGCGGGGTGGGGGCCCGGGAGCCCATGAGGTGTCGCTGGCCGGCAGAGCCCTGTGGTCTCGCAGGCCTTGGCCACTATGTGGCGGTCAGGAGCAGGTGCCTGGAAACGGCCTGCCCCGGGGCCGTGGCCCAGGTCTCAGCGCACAGCTGAGCAGTCGTGAGCGGGTTACGCAGTCTCTCTGAACTCAGTTTTGTACTCTGTGAAATGGGCACGATAATAGAATCTACACCGCAAGGCGGGTTGTGAAGATTTAAGTGAGTTAATGCTTGTCAAGTGGTAATAGTGCGTCAGGGTCAGCTGGAACTTGCCAGAGCGCCCTGTGTGCTGGCCCTGCCCAGAGGAGCCCTCGGGGTGCTCGGGGCCGTAACGGGGCGGGACGGGAACAGAACCAGTTGTCCCGCGATACCTGTTCTCCCGTTTCTCCGTAATTGAGATGACCGCCTGGATTTAAGGCATTTTCCAGGTCTCAAAATTTCACGCGGCACGTGACCACGTTCTGGTTGTGAACAGCAATGGCGCGTGCAGCTTCTAGAAAGTGTTTCTAAGAAAGGAGCTGTGCCCGCTCCCTCCCTCCCTCCTGCGCTCCTGCAAACGCAGACCAGGCGGCAGGCCAGGGGCCGCCCGACATGGTGGCCAGCGGTGTGGCAGCAGCCGTCTTGGCCCAGGGACGGGTCTGAGTTGCATGGGTCAAGCGAGGCAGCAGGACCGAGGCGGGCAGCGAGGCCCCGTGCCGGGGAGAATTATACTGGCTGAGTGACTGTCACTTGCAGGTCACCTGAATTCTAACCAGGAGCGCTGACTCCGATGGCAGCAGCGTGTAAGATTTCGCGGAGGACCCGATGCTTGAGTGACAGTCGCCCCAGCAAAGTGCCACTCCAGCTCAGTGCTCACGGTGCCGCATCCTGCTGCTGGTGGTCAGACCCCACTGGGACAGGGGTCCCTGTTCCTCGGCTATTAGCTCATTGTATGTTAGTTTCCTGAGGGCGGGGCCTGTGCTTTACACTCCCCCACCCCCACCACACCTGTGCCTCTCCCAGGATATGAATGTTTGAAGGACTTGAATGAGTGAAGAATATGAGCTTTGGGGGGGCGGTCACTGTAATCTCAGCGTGACGTCGAATGTTCTGGCTCTGGGCAGCCCTCCCGTAATCCTGGAAGGAACATTGAAATGAACGGTCCATTGTGTTCTCCTTACGTTTTACTGCAGAACGACCCACCCCCCAATACTCAGTGACAAAAGCCATTAACAGCATCCCGGTCCTCATAATTCCACAGCCCGGGCTTCGCTTAGCTGGAAGCTGCTTCTTGTGCTGTCCCCTGGAGCAGAAGTGTCCAAGATGCTGTCTTCACTCGTGGCGAGGCCGAGTCAGCGTGGAGGGGCCCGGGCGAGGGGTGAAAACCATCACGCGTGCTTCAGTGGCGCCCCGAGTGGCGCTCTGCCACACGCGGTCCATCTTGGTTCCGCTGCCGAAATGCAGAGGCATCGCCAGCGCAAGGACATGAGGCCGACGCCAGAGCGTAGAGTATTTTGGAGCAGACCGAGGACTGAAACTTTATCCCGGAGAGTGGAACAGAGCCACGTGGGTTTTGGGCAAAGGAGTGACAGCATCAGAATGGAAGGGGGTGGCATTAGGACAGGAGACCCAGGAGGATTCTGGTCTGTCTAAGTGAGAGGAGTTTTGAGCCGGAGCCGGTACATTGGAGAAAGGGAGGTGGTGGGTCAAAGGGAAACGGAAGAGAACGGTTGCCAAGGAGACGGGTCGGGTCTCCGTGGCACCTGGATTGCGGGAGTAGGGATGGAAGCAGTCACCCTGGCGACCAGGATTCAGGTCTTCTAGGCCTCACCGCTTCCTCCTCCCTGGAAAACATTCGCGGTTCCTGTAAAGCCACCTGTGCTTAAGCATCCGCGGCCTGCGGGTTGTTGCGTGAGCTTCTGCCTGCAGAGCTGCTCCTCACTCTCCAAGGAGACCAGTAACTCAGCGTGGCCGAATCCCGGAGAGCTTCCAGACGCCAGGGCGAAGAGCTTGAACGTGGCCCTGAGGGACAGGGTCCAGTTAAGAGTTGGGAAGATCCTTCCAGGGTCATACAAGGCCAGGAGACCAGGGAGGTGGCTGAGAGGTCCTGCGGGGCAAGGCCAGGGAAAGAGGATGTTGGGATCGAGGAGGTGGACTTGATGCCATTTCCCCTTTTCAGACCCATAAGAGGTTACACAAGGAGCGGCCGGAAGGAAGGCCCCGTCCCTCTCCTGTGTTCAGGATGTGTCTTGTGAGCTCTTCCAAACAGACTAGACCAGAAGTCCACAGATCTCGCAGAAGGAAAATATCTCTGACTCTGGTGGCTTGAGGTCCTGTGGCCCAGCCAACGAGGGAAGCCAGCCCCACGAGCTAGACGAGGAAAAGCAGGGCATGGCTGGCCGGGAGCATTGTGGGAAATACGGGCCCTGATCCTCAGCCACGATGCAAGATGTAGAAATCCTTGTTAGGCTTTATAATGAGTTATTGGGGCCAATCCTGACCTGACTTGAGCTGCTCTAGTGACAAAACTTGGCTTAGACTACTATTCAGAGTTTTATCGTCCTAGATGGAGTATAAGTCACAGCAGAAATAATCACGCATTAGAAGTATAGAGAATATTTTGAATTAGTAATTTAAAAACTGTCTATAGAGAATGTCCTGTGTTCTCACAAAATTCTACCAAAACATTTAAAAAAGCAATACCAATTGTTTACAAACTCTTCCAGGAAGTCGAAGCGGAGGAGCACTTTCCAGCTCCTTCGGAGGCCAGCGTGACCTTGATACCGAAACCATTGAATGAAGGACATCAACAGACCATTATCTTATGGACATAGACGCAAAAATCCTCAACAAAATACTAGCCATCCAAAGCCAGCAACGCAAAAATAATTGTACACCACGACCAAGTAGAATTTATTCTAAGCCTTGAAGGTTAGTTTAACATCAGAAAAATCATTGTAATACACCATACCCATAGAATAAAAATAAAACACGCATGATTAGCTCAACCGATGTAGAAAAAGCATTTGACGAAATCCAACACCCTTTTGCAAAATGAACAAAAAAGAACACTCAAAAAACGAGGACTAGAAGGCAACTTCTTTAACCTGATAAAAGGCATCTACGAAAAACCCGCAAGTACTTAATGTTTTATGAAAGACTGAGTACTTTCCACGTAAGATGAGGATCAAGACAAAAACGTTCCTTCACTCTTGCCACCTCTACCCAACATTGTACCAGAAGTTCTACCCAGACTGGTTGGCAAGAAAAAGAAAAGGCATGTAAAGGAAGAAACGAGACTATTTGCAGACGACATGATCTTGTGTACAACAAGTCCACTAAAACAGTTTTTGAGTTAATAATTTCAGCAAGGTTACAGGATACGAGATCCATGTACAAAAAATAATTTGCATTATTGCAGATAATAAGCGTTCGATGAGGATGTGGAGACACTGGAACCCTCATATGCTGCCGGTGGGAATGTGGAGTGTGTACCCACTTTGGAGAACATTCTGGCAGTCCCACGAGTTAGCATTCTGCCCAGCGATTCCACTCCCAGGTATGTACCCAAGAGAATTGAAAGCAAATGGCCACGCGAGAACTTGTACAAATATTTGTAACAACATTATTTATAATAGCCAAAGTGTGGAAACCACCCAAATGTCCATCAGCTGATGAATAGACAACATATAGTGTATCCACGGAGTGGGTGTGACTCAGACGTAGAGACGAGCAAAGTGTCTGTCCATGCTATGCTACAGCAGAGGTGAAGGCCACATGTTGTAGGATCCCATTTGTACGAAGTGGCCAGAACAGACAATATATCGACAAAGTAGACTGGTGTCTGGGCAAGGGGGTGGCGATGGTAAGTGACCTGTTCATGGGTCTGGGGTTTCTTTTGTGGAGGATGAAACGTTCTGGAATGGGTGGAGATATTTGCACAATTTTGTAAATATACTAAAAGCCACTGAATTGTACACTCACATTTATGACATGTGAATTATATCTCAGTGAAAAACAACCACCCCCAAGGCCCGTCCCACCTCCAAAACAGGCGACAGGCCCCATTCGGCCCATGCACGATAGTTTGCCAACCCGTGATCCAGCTAAGTAGATGTGTAAATATAAAACAGAATTTTCTTCTCTCCGCAAAATGATATATACTATTCGTTTCAAGTGCTGTTTAGAAGAGGATTTTCTTTCTTTCGATTTTTGTTTGCTTTCGATTTCTAGCTTCATTGAATTATATAGTTAGAGAATATATTTGACATTTTAAAATGTTTATACCTGCTGAGACTTACGGGTCCAGTATCTGATCAAATTTTGTAAATCTACGTGTCGTTGAATAGAATGCGTGGTCTGCAGACGCCGGGAGCAACGTTCTACATTCGGTCCAATGATCGAGTTTATTATTCGTTTGTAGGCAGACCTGCTATTAGCCTCAAAATTGATCCTGCTTTTTACAAACTAATACTAAGGAAATTGTGCCCAACTGACGCTTTAACCGTAGCATTGCCTGCTTTCTCTCTCTGTAAACTGTCACTTTATATATTTTGAAGTCATGTTTACGGAGGTGTAAAACGAAGACTTTATACCTTGGCGAATTCAGTCTTTTATCATTGTGAAATACATAACCTTCTTCGGATAGAACAGTAGGCTTTTTCCTTCAAGTCTTTCTTCTCTGCTATCAGGATAGATGCACCAGTTCCCTTCCGATTAGTATGTTTTCCCCATTTTATTTCTTTCAAACTGTCTTCATCCTTAGGGTTTAGATATATCGATTGTAAATGGCATGTTTTAAAAAATCCAGTCTGACGATTTTCGTTTGTGACCGATACTTAGCGCATGATGTTTAGTGCTCAGTAACACGCCCGGGCTTGGGTCTGCCGTTTTCTGCTTTCTCCTTCCCTCCTTCTGCGTTTCTTTTGCTCACCACCTCCTTGGGGATCGACTTAGACGTTTATCCATCCATTTCTCCCTTCTTCCTAGTCTGGAAGCCACAGACAGTTTTTATTCTTTAAATGGTTCCACAGAGAAGCATTTCTCAACCTCGGCACTAACTGAGAGTTTCAGGTGCCTAATTCCTCGGAGGGGCTGCGCTGTAGGAAGTTCGTCAGCATCCCTGGTCTCTACTCACTAGATAGCGGTGACCCCTCCCCACCTCCTCCATGCCCAGAAATGTCCCCAGACATCGTATATTCACACCGCTAGGCGATATCCCTCCCAGCTGAGAACCACTGCCCTAGATACCAGCGTATCAAAGTCTAGCATTAATCAGAAACTTTACCTTCCCCATGCCTGACATAAGAACCTTAGACCCCTGATCCGCGAAGCGCAGTCACTGGAGTGACAGCCGCAGTGTCCCCTGGGGGCCAATTAGAAATGCAGAATGTCTGGCCCCAACCCAGACCCGTTGGATTTTATATTTATACTTCTTTTGTCTTTTATGCTGAAGAATGTTAGTTTTTAGCGGTATTGACAAAATTTTTGTTTTATCTATGTTTTAAGGTAAGTATATAATTTTGTAATATTTATTCTAATGGGGGATACTTGGAAACCACATGTTAAAAATAATTACATAAAATATATAGTATAGCATATAAATAGAATAGACATTATATAATCACATATTCTATGCATTAGGGAGACAAAGCATTCGGAATACTTCCAAAATCAATAAGAGTCTCACTAATAATCAGTGGACGGAGAGCAGCTTAACATTGTCATTATGGCTTGTCTTCTTTCGAGCAAATTTCTGCCTTCTGTGACCCGAGGTCAGTCGTGTGTCCCTTTCACCCACCTGAGAGGCTCTTGCAGCCTGGGGAGACCCGGCAGGGGCCGCGGCCTCGGGGTGCCACCCTTCGAGTTCTCCAGTTCTCCTTCCCCACTAGTGGGTAACCCAGTTCCTATGAGCTGGCAGTTGGGAGCGTCAGATAAAGAGACGACTCTGCTTTGTTATTAAGCTCGTTGTTAAGAGTGGTCACGGTCAGGTGCGCCACAGGCCTCGTTTGCTCCCCAAGCCTGGCCTTTTCTGAAGGAGCTGGTTTACTGCCCCAGGCCCTCGATCCTGGAGCGAGGCCAGCCTGAGCAGACGGCTAGCCCGGCTGAGCCCTATTGGCCCGTTTCTCTTCCCCTGCAGCCTCGGTTCCGTCTAGTGCAGAAACTGGACTGCACAGCAGGAGGGGAGCCGGGGGTGGGCGAGCAAAGCATCATCTGTACCTGCAGCCGCTCCCCAGCGCGGGCATCACCGCCTCAGCTCCGCTTCAGATCCTCAGGTGTTAGATGCTCATAGGAGCACCGGCCCCTGGTGCTGCAAAGGTTGGGGATCCCATTTCTTTCTTTATTCATCCAGTGATTGACACTTAGGTTGTGCCCATGTCTCGGCTCTCGTGAATGATGCTGAAATGAATGTGGCGGTGGACGTCTCTCACGAAACAGTGATTTTGTTTCTGAAGGAAGCAATTGTTTAAAAAGTACTTCATTTCACCGTGACTGGTCGTGGTAACCCTAGAGGTCCAACCTCTGGGGAGTCCTGGCTTGTCGTTTCATGGTAGAGGAAGACACAGACTATGGGCATATTGGACGCCTCTGGCAGTGCTTGCTCAGCTTTCCTGAGAAATCCAGAAGGCAAGAGGCCACCAGAAACAGACCCTGACGCCAGAGGACTGGGAAGTAACTTAGCCCCAGGATTTATAAGGACAGAGGACGTGTGACTCTTTCGCATGAGTCAGAAGTGGGACTGTATTGGGAAGAGCTCTTGTGGGCTGGTCTTCTATTCTGTCCAAGGTCCCCACCTGCAGAGTGCAACTAGCAGTGGCTCGTCTGTCTTAAAATCTCTGTCCCTCATTGGCTTGAAATTTCTCTGACCCATTGTCCACCTGTCACCTGCTCAGGGCCACTCCCCAGCTTACACCCCTTTGGGCAGGTGCAGGCACAGGGAGGTCTTGGCGAAGTGACTAGAGAAGGTAGAAGAAGTTAGGGACTTTTGTCCCTCTCCTGCTTTGCCTCAGGTGACATCTGAATTAGGGCTGTGTCTTTGCTCAGATGATGGCCCTGGATGCTGGGCTATCCAGGAATGTCACCTCCTCCCCACTGTCCCTCTAGTAAATGAGGACATGTCAAATTTCTATTACAAAAGACTCTGCCATATTTTGTTTTGGAAAGATTCACTTTGGAAAGATTTTATTCTCAATTTGCTGTGAACCGAACGCTGCTCTAAGAGAGTCTTTAAATTATTAAACTGCAGTGGAATGTGGAGGATGAAACGCTTATTCGAGACAACATTTAAAAAATGTCAAAGCTTTTAAAAAATATCGACACATAGATAGGCTTTTGAAAAATGTACCTTAATCAATGCACTTTAAAGATGTGAGAAAATTAAGTGGGGTGGCTGACGACAATCTGGGGCACCATGATTCATAAAACCCCTGCACACACTCACACACACGCACACGCACACATACACACAGTCACACAAACGCGTGCAGACAGCAAAGAAAAATCTCATCTACGAATTCGGTGATTATCTGCTTTATTACTGAACATCTAGCGTGACTTCCATATGTGCCGCCAACTATGCGTTTTGGGCATCACTGTCAAAGACCTTTGTCCATTTCCGTCGCACATTGCTATTCCAGTCCTCCATTCCTGCTCTTTTGCAAAGAAAGCTGTGATGTAAACGCCTTCGGGCTCCGAGTCTCTTGGGGGCAGAGGCTCCTCTCAGGTGTAGACAGACGGCCGTACCTCAACGGCCCTGTTATTCCACGTGGCCCATGGAAGGGGTGCAAGGACCTGGAGACTTAGGGCAGTCTGGGGGAATAGTTGAGGGCAGGTCCCTCACACAACCCTGGGGCCACCAGGTGATTTCCACCTGTGCTTGGACACATACCAGGCCGTGATATGGCCATGCCCATTACAGGACAAACTCCACCCCTCGGGGTTTAACTCTGAAGATGAAATTAGTTTGCCTCCCATATCATTGGGGAAATCTAAAGCTGCCAAGGTCTGGGCGACTCCTTCGAGAGGACGACTAAAGAGCTGATTATTATTAGCCTAAGATTATAATGTTCCTTTTATTCTCATATGACATTTGTTTTTATTATTGTTATTTTTTAACTCTGCTTGGTGTCATAATCCCTAGTGACCATATCGAAATGCCCCTGAGCCTTGTCATCCTGGAAAACAGCAATGTTTAAGGAGTTCCCCCAAGGCTTTGTGTCTGAGGAAGCAGAACTACCTTTTCTTTCTTTTTTTTTCTTTCTTAAAATTTCTTATTTGTTTATTTTATTGAGGTATAATTGATCTACAATACTATATTAGTTTCAGGCGTGCCATATAACAATTCGATATTTCCGTCTATGGCAAACTGATCATGACGATAAGTCTCCTTAAGACCTGTCGCCACACAGTTAACAGAATTTCTTTCCTTAGGACGAAAACCTTTAAGATCTGTTGTCTTAGCAACTTTCAAATATGCAACTTTCAAATTATTATAATTAACTATAGTTGCCATGCTGTACACTACATCCCCGTGACTCATGTGGGTTTTTCTTTTTTTTTAAATAAGAGTTTATTTAAGCCCAACTGATGACCTGCTGGGGAGCAAGATCTCATTTGCTCCTGATTTGTCTATTTTATAACTGGACGTTTGTACCTTTTAACTCTTCACCAGTTTCACCCTCCCCCACACCCTATTCCCTCTGGCAGCTACCAGTCCGCTCTCTCTGTGTCTATGAGTTTGCGTTTGGATATTTTTGTTTTTGTTTTCATTTTTTGGGTTGTTTGTTTGTTTGTTTGTTTGTTTAGATTCCTCATATAAATGAGATCCTGTGGTATTTGTCTTTCTCTCTCTGACTTACTTCACTTACCATAATGCCCTCAGGGTTCATGCATGTTATTGCAAAGCACAGGATTTGCTTCTTTTTAATGGCTCAATAGTATCCCATTGCAGAACCGCTCTTATAAGACTCAGGTTGGACTGGGGGATAGCCCCGCTTACCTGGAACAAAGCCAGGCCCAAACCCTACAAATTCCCATTTTTTTTGTCCTATAAATCATTAGCTGAACTATTCATCCTCACAGATCAATGGGAATAAAATGCTTGTCACGTAGCTGAACAGAAACTGTCCACCTGGCGCTAGCCGAGCCAAATACTAAACACAGAGGATTACCGTGGAGAAGGATCGACTGTTTTATTACGAACGGTTCCACCCCAGAGAGTGGGAAGCTAATGCTCAAAAGCGTGAGTCTTCTGTGATGTACAGACGGGGGATTTTACAGAGCAAAACTCAGAGTCCTCGTGAACAAAGGTTTGGAAGGTCATGGGTCTTGCCAACCCGTCAGGAGTGAGGCAAGGGCAGTAAATCCTTCTCGGGGGTCTTGAGATTGACTGCGGTGTCCTTCACTCTGATTCCATGAGGTCATCCTCTGTAGGCCTCAAGAGCTGAAACCTGAGACCATGACGTTATCTTCACCTTAACAGAAACCCATACTTGAGGCTCTCAGTCAAAGGTATGGCCATTGTTTCTGGCTGCCTCAGGGGGTTGATGACTAGTGAGGGAAAGGGCCCAGCCTTAGGTCGCTGGGAAGAACCTGGATAGTGCTGGTGCGCATATCATGTCAAAATCACACGGGAGCCTGGGTTTCCTTTGGTCCCTTGCTTTGTGGACTGAAAAACATCTTAACGATGCACGTTACTAGGTCATCTTGATGTACAGGGGGAGAAGCTATACACCTTGTGACTCTTACTCATTACCGTGCCATTATTATTTCTGCTGTCATGGTTATTTATTTTTCCCACAGCCTAATAGGTCCTAGGCTAAGCAATTATTATTATTATTATTTGTGCCTACAGCACCTGGTCTTCCTAGGTGGTCTCCCATCCAAGTACTAACCAAGCCCGACCCTGCTTAGCTTCCGAGATCAGATATCAGGCTTGTTGAGGGTGACATGGCCGTAGAGCATGGACCGTGGCTCCACTGGGTCGCAAACCCAGGACCTTCTATGTGTAAAGCAGACGTGCTCACCACTACGCTATGGAACCACATCCTAAGGACTTTCTATAAAGGTTAACAGGGTGCCAGGTGACTTCCTTCTTGTAGTTGTTAGTCCAAACCAGCATACAATCCGTTTGTTTTTTTTTTTTAAATCGAAGCTATTTTCTGATGAGTCTTAACTCTTCCACTTCAGTCACATGACTTAATCAAACTTTCGTTAATCTCTCCTTCTTAGGTCCCTGAACTGAGGCACATCCTAGAGCAGTGTAACTAGGAGAAACTTCTCCTAAAACCAGGCAACTTCTGAGAAAAACGTTTCTCTGTCAACTGTAGGTCTCGCTACTTGCTCATTCATTCCCCCACCCTGCTCTTTCTAGACCCCCTCCCTGTAAAAGTCAAGCCCTTTTCTGTCTGATCTGTGAGATCCTCACAGATCTCGTGCTCAGAGCATTCTCTCTAGGGTAATAATCTTTTGTCTAGAATCTTTTCCAAAGACTAGCTTGCCTTTGTTTTATCTGATAGTGGGAAACATTACGTATTCTGACAGGAAGCAGAGTTTGCCACCCCAAAATATGCCTTTTGGCTTATTGGTTTTAAGCTAGGTATTAAGGAACAAAAGATTCAGAGAGAACTTCAAACCCTCCCCCTTTTACCTGCCTAAAGGAATTTAGATCAAGAGCCTGAGAAGGGAGATAGCATCAGAAATATCTGTAGTTTAATATAAACTAGTGTGGTAGAAGGGAACTTGGCAAGGCCCATTTGTTCAGAGTCCTCTGTCCCATTCTTAAAGGTGATCCAGCCAACATTTATTTCCCAAACGTTTAGGTTCCCAACTCCGTGTGAATCGCTTTCCTGCACTTCGAGGTCCCCAAACCACACACTCCCCTTTCTTTTTAGTTCTAGAATGGCTTATAAACCTCAACCGCCCAATGCCTCTTTGAGTCACCTAGCTCATGGCCCCCATGAGAATTAACATCTCTAATAAACCTGTTAATTTTCTCCTGTTAATCTGTCTCTTCTCAATGTGATTATTAGCCCAGCCAGAACTTAGAAGGTGGGAAGGAAATTATTTTTTTAAGACCCCACAGTTCCATGCGTGCTTAAAATGTATATAGTCTCTGTTTTCGTGATAGAGTTGAATTCATTAGTCAGACATGTTTTTGTTTTGCAAATTTTTGAAGTCTTTAATAATTTTGAAGTCTTTAATAATTTGCATCTGTTTATAATGATATTACAAGGAGACGTGTCAAGAAAACTTCTCGTGATTGAGGAAATGTCTTTTTTCTTGTGAATATGTTCATTTCACTCCCTTGTAAATTTTACAAGAAACAAAACTCCCCATAAACAAAATGCGTCATGACTGTCACCTGTAATTGGCTTCTCCACAACTACTCTGAGTTTGATGAAAACTTCTACCAGCCACTTGTTTACTTGCTTGTGAACATGGGAGTTCATCCTGAAATCTCTTTCATGACAACATGGCAGGTTGGCAGTATTATATTATACTGTATAATCTACATAATCTACCGTCTAAAGATCCCCAAATCTATCCCCAACACTTTTATTTATTTATTTATTTATTTTTGAAGAAAATGTGCAGAAAGCAAAAGCATAGAATGATTCCACAGTAGGATTGGATTAGCTTTCGGTTACATCAAGGTGACTGGTAGAGAATTAAATCTGAGGACGCATATTATGAATGTAACCAAGTTAAGAAATCTATCAGAGTGATTCCTTACTTTCACTTCCTGAAAGAATCTTTTGCAGCTGTCAAAAGCTACATTTACAATAAGGATGAAAAAATCTATTGATAACAAAATATCACAGTGTAAGTACTAGAAAAAAAACTGTTACAAATGTAATGAATTTGGAAGGACTTTAGACAGGAGGAACCTCCACTATTCATCAGCAATTCGTAACAGGGAAGATCTTAAAATTATAACAAATGGGGCAATGTAGTTAATGAAGACTCAAACATTGTTCAACATCAGTAAATAAACCCCAACGAGAAATCTAAAAAGTATAATGTATATTGTTGATGTGAGAACTTCCAAACCTGTAGAGTTTTTGTAAACATTTACGCGCTAAGAAGAGGAGACACTTGGAAGCATGATCTCAGTAGGTTGAGCTGAACGCTTTCCAGAACAACTGCAGTTTCTTTTAATGCATTTTGAGATTAAGGAGGGAGTAAGAGGAAGGTGACAGGGTGAAAGGAAGCAACACAAAGATAGGATTACAGGAGAGTTGAGATGATAGACTCTCTTGAGCAGTCTCTAAGGGAGTGTTTCAAAGGTTGAGTTAACCTAGATGCACAGAAACAATGATCAGAGCTTAGTTAAGGCAGAGATAAGCCTTTGAGTAAAAGAGCTGGATGCCTGGGGCATGACTACGCACCCCGTCCTGCCCAGGTAGGAATTTATGATCAGGTCACTCTGTGTTTACTTTTCATAGGACGCCTTTTTCATCAACAGCGTTTATATCATGCATACGTGTCAGAACACCAGTAAAGAAACAACAGCTAAAATGTGACTATTTATGTGGAAAGTGCTCTTTGTAGTTACTCCTGGATACACGTAAAGCGACTTTGAAATCAGATTTAGAAATGTTTGCCGAATGAATTGTGAAGCACAAGTTTATGTGAAAGGCTTTTGAGTTTATTATTCGCCTCGATTGTGGAAAAAAAGTATAAAGAACAGAGCAATTTAAATCGATTTCTTCATAGTTTTTCTTGAACGAATGTCTCGTTACCTACGGTAGATTTTTGACTTTCATATTCAAGTGTGCGTCCGAGGCAGGAGTTACACTAGGAGCCTTCCCCATAGCAGACAAGATGAAAAATAGCCTGACTTAACTCTCGACCTGACACAACAGCGAGGCAACGACAGTTAAATTCCCCAACACAGGCAGGGGTAGAAGGACAGCTAGTGTGACCTAGAATTTTCCTCTACTTCATTATCATGATCATTATCATGAATTCGCATTGCGATTCCGCCCGCCCTACGGGCAAGCGGAGGACATTATGGTTTATCCATGCTCAGGGAGAAGGGGTTATGTAAGAAACCGATCTGTCGGTGACAAGGGGCGGACTGGGGGCCCTGCAGGCCGAAAGAGCCCGAAACAGGAGGCTCCGGGAGGGTGATCGGTCTCGTCAGCCTACTCTCCCGTCTGAGCGTGTACTTTCCTTTCGACAAAGCGAGCTTGCTTACAATTGCTGGGTGTCTGCCTTCAATTCCTTGTCGACTCCGCAATCCGGTCACACAACCCCTGCACAAACTACTGCAGTTCTTGCTTAATGAAATTCTCATCGTAGGAGCCGGTCTTGGACCCACTTCAGACACGTGTCTCCTCCATCCCTTGGCAGAAACTGTTTTGACTAAAACCGGTTTCACCTGCTAAAGCGTACACAGCTCAGTTTTCAACACACTGACCCGCAGAACTCTGTGCTTTTACCTGAAACGTTTGGAAAATGAACTTAAAACAGGCAGGAAAGAGCCCGGCTCCACAGGACGCCAAAGAAATTCAACAGGTTCCGAACCGCGGAAAGTAAACGCGCCCCGAGAGCTAGGCGGAGCGAGGCCCCGCCTCCGCCCAACCCGCCCCTGCACCGGCCCCGCCCCTGCACGGGCCCTGCCCCGCCTCCGCACTGGCCCCGCCTCTGAACCGGCTCCGCCCCGCCCCTGCCGGCCACTGCCTTGCCCCGCCTCCGCCTGAATCGGCTCCGCCCGCCCCTGCTGCAAATGCCTCCCCGCACCTGCCCCGCCCATTGGCCCTCCCATTTGCCCCGCCCATTGGCACCGCCCCTCTCAGGTGTTCCGACCGCGCAGTTTCTTGCAGAACCGGAATCGGCTGGTAAAGAGCAGACGCCACGCAGGCCTCCCTGACTTTCGGTGGTTCTGGTTGAAACCTGAGGGGCTCGGGTCCGGAGTCGTGTACGCGGGAAGCCTGGGGTCGCTACAAGCGCGGAAGTCCCCGCACCCGCGTCTCCCGCAGCCGTGAGTCCGGCGCCCGGGGGAGGCGTCCGCGTCCCCGACGCCTCGCTGCGGGTGCAGGGTCCGCGGTCCTTCCAGGTAAACTGAGGCGGTTCCGCCGTCGGGTCGTTTCCTGCTCAAAACCCCGCGCCGCGTGCTGTCTGGGGAGATGGACCCGGGAGCGGGGCCGCTGCCTCGGCCCCAGTCGGCGGAGGGAACCCCGCTTCCTCCTCGGCCCAATTTAATAAGGGGCCCGAATCCCAGGAGGCGCACACTGTTAGGAGAGAAGGACGCGGGTGTCTCCGGAAGAGGTCACCGCACGCGCACATGGGTTGCGGCTTCGTGGAAGCGGGGAGGCGACGGCGAGGCCAGGACAGCGGCAGGAGGGGCGAGGGGTCACGGGCGACGGGCGGGGGCCGCCAGTGAGTCGGGGCACAGGGCGGTGACAGGAATCCGGGGACGCAGGGTTGGGGAGAGAGGCAGAAAAAAATATGTGGCAGTTGGGCGCAACCGAAGATTCGCGAGAAAGAGCCACTGAGGGTGAAACGGGTTTCAAGAGTTCGGGGAGCAGGTGCAGGGAAAGGAGGAGGAAAAGGGGAGAAAGAGCAGGGCGGAGAGCGGGGAACGCAGGAAGGGACAACAGGGGAGAGAGACAGGGACGAGAGGGACACACGGATCCACAAACAGAAATCCGCAGAGGAGAGGAAGGGGAGCCCCGACATGGTGGGCGGCGAGCTGATGGGATGCGGGTGACCGAGTTGTGGCTACTGACCTGGGCTTTACAATCGATTTCATTTAACAAGCGTCGAACTGTTTCAGTGATGCAGATGGGAATGAGAATGGCCAAGCTCCAGTTCCTGAGGCTTGTGCGGTGTGTGATTATTTGCATCACCCGGTGGTGGCTTCGACGTGCCACCCTCATGCAGCCGGAGGGGAGGGACTGGTCTCAGTCCGTCATGGGTCCCTTCTCATTTCCTGGGATGGTCTGAGGGTGGTGACCTGGGATCTGAAAGGACTGAGTCTGTCACTGAATACTTTTTAAAGTATGTTAAAAGCGTTGCATTTTATTTTTTGAAATGCATTTGCTGTTTTCATTCTACCTAATTACATTTAATTGCGTTTTTTAAAAATATATTGAGATAAATCTTAGTCTCTTGAATTTCTGCTTTTTGTAAGTAGTCATTAACTTCTGAAATAAGTTTTGATGACCTCTCATAACCAGCTCTTATTTTTATTTTTTGATTACGCCTACAGCGCCTGCATTTCCTAGGTGGTCTCCCATCCAAGTACTAACCAGGCCCGACCCTGCTTAGCTTTCGAGATCAGGTGGGATCGGGTTTGTTCAGGGTGGCGTGGCCATAGACTTATTCTTTTATAAATATGAGATACTCTCAATTACAATCAGAACGTAGTTTTGTGAGGTAGTCTAATATTGGACACTTGTTTTCTTTCCTTTATGTGATTTGGCAAATTAGTGAGCTGGGGGCTACACAGTAGCCGATTCCCTCAAGTCCCTCTTGTCCATTCTCTGAAAATTTGGAAGGATGGCCCACACCAACCTGAAACTTGGTTATCACAGAGCCCAGCCATTTATGGTGAACTAATTCGATCAGCTAAGACTTTTTCAGAATTTTTAGTACCAAAATCTGCATTCATCATTTTATAGATTTTAAATGTTCGCTGTGATTTTCTGGAAAAGGGGAAGGAATTTCACCTGGAGAGCTTGCTCTTCTAGAAGTTCCCGCCCCGCCCCCCGCACCTCCCAAAGGCTCAGGGGTGCAAGTCTGATGTCTGTGGCCCAGTGCTACAGGAAACAGGTCGGGGGCGAGGTCAGCACCCCCGGGGAGGACTTAAATATGCCATTTCATGGTCCCCTGCACTCTGCAACTTAGAGTGGGCCCCGATCCCCCAGGGATCTCCTGCTCATTCAAGCTAAGTGGTTCCCTTCCGGGAACCATTACTAGATCACCTGAGGAGTTTTAAGACTTAAGTCACCTGGGCTCCAGGCAGCAGAGAAGGGAAGATTGGCCTGGGTGGAGCATCATTATGTTAATGAGGTGTTCCAGGTGATTCTAAAGTGAGGCCAGGTTGGGCAGGAGGGCTCCAGGAGTCCTTTGTGAGAGTTCAGAGCAGGCTTTGGTCAAGGGCAGGTGACAGAGTGCTGTCGAAGGAGAATTTTCCACTCAAATGGCTAACCTTGTAATCAGCTCTTTATCCTGCTTCTGTGGACATGCTTGCCGCATAGGCCGAAGGGCAGAGTGATCTCGAGATCAACTGAAGACTCACTTTCCCCTATGATTGTTCTGTCTCGATAACAGACGTGTTACCTAAATTCCTATTTGAAAATCACATGCTTTGTAACTGTCCGTAGCCCATAGCAACTCCCGCGGTCTGTAACCATCTGAAGACAAATCAACCAAGCAGCCTATGCCAACTGTAACAGCGCAGATATAAAAGCAAAGTGGCCCCTGTGCCCGGGGCTCAGATCTTCAGGGCGCTAGCTCTTCTGAGACCGCCATTGTAATAAACCTGAGTTCTCCAACTCTCTGAGTGGTGCTGGGTCTCTTGCTGACCTTGTTATGCAACATTTTTGCAACACTGTGGTAGATTTGGGGGAGGAGGGCAGGAGAGCAGCTGTGGAATTTGTGGACGACCATGGGAGGTGGGAAGGGAAGCAGGGAGGACAAGAAAGGAAAAGCTCACAGTTCATTCATTCTTCATGTAGGAGCTCACTGTCCCTGACTCTCCGGTGACAACAGACAGGAGAGGGTGACCTTTTCAGCATTTCACGACCTTCTGCCTGTGAGTGTGGGGGGAGCAGACGAAGGGGCTTTGCTGATGCCCTTGAAGGCACATTCTCAAGATGCCGCCGTGATTCCTCAAAATAATGTCATCTGAGCAATGACCCAGAGCGGGAGGAGGACAAGGACGAAATGGCTGCTTCTCAGGTAAGCGTTTTGTCCTGGGTCACAGGTTCTGTCTGCTTTTCCTCCTGCGATTTGTGGATTTATGACCTGAAGCCTTTGATTCTCTACTTCTGACGTTCTTTCCTAGCGCGGTTGTTTTTTACTACCTCTTTTTTACCCTTTTCTCCTTATGGGAGTCAAGGTCAGCTCCTTAAATACTTCTGTCCCTTGTCCCAAGCCTTCTCTGCTTCTCTCCATCCAGGCTCCTAAGGGCATGAAAAATTCTCACCGGGAATTAACGACCCTCAGCTACTGAAAACATCCCCTTGGTCACAACGAACTGGGAAGGCGTCATGGCCACGACCCCTCTGGGGCCGGTCAGATGCTCGGGTGTCGCGATGAAGGGGCGTGTGGGTTGTAGGTTCCTCTGGCGCCACGTCCGCGCTGTGCGACGGGGTTGAAAACGTGCACGTTTGACCGGGATGGCGTTCTTGGTCATAGTAGCTCAGGAAAATTCTAAAAAAGAAGAGTGATTAGAAGGAGACTTGCTCACTAGAGTGGGAAGAAAGACTTACTATTTAAATGCGATTTTAGAGTTAACGAGGAGCATGTCACCATTCGATTAGCAGAAAAGTAGATGCAATTTCTCTGAAATCACAAAGAAGGGGGTTGACCAGAGCTCCTACCTCAGTAGAGACCAGTAGAAGGAAAAAATAGATAGATATCGTGAGACAAAGTCAAAGAGCCGAACTGTTAAAATTCATCAATCGAAGCACATAAATCGGCTAATAATAAAAGGAGGAAACAAGACATTCCATTCTTGCTATATCCTAAAGAGCCAAGTGGCTATATTTAAGAGACAAAAAAGATTATAATACAAAAACTGACAACAGGCAAAAGACATCATGACGGTAAAAGGGTCCTTTCTTTTGGTTAGAACCAAAAGGTTCTAACAACTATAAACAGACACACACATGACATTAGCGCTCCCAAATATATGAGGTAAACGTTGACAGGAAAATTGTCTCAGGTAGAAATAGGCACCAGCACAGTAATCATATGAGACCGCACTATTTCCGTTTTAATCATGGACGCGACAATCAAACCCAAGATCCATAAGGATCTGGTTGAAAATAAGAACTGTCTCCACTTTCCCTTGCTGAAATGTGTTTCCTTTCAGGGACGGTTGACACTCAGCGATGTGTTCATCGAATTCTCTCAGGAGGAGTGGGAGTGCCTGTCCCCAGCTCAGCGGGCCTTGTACAGGGACGTGATGTTGGAGAGCTACCGGAACCTGCTCTTCCTGGGTGAGGCTGACTCCCCTCCAGGGTCCGGATCTGCCCTGTGTATCTCTTCCTTTTCCCTTGGGTGCTTCTCGGGAGCCCCTGCCTTGCCTGACCGATCGAAGTTCCGTTTCCTGGGACATGGAAAGGCTTCATAAGGTGGCATCGGGACTTTAACCTCGCCCTTTCTTCAGATGGTTTGGCCACGTTGTGATTCATCAGGGGTCGTTCCAGAGCTTAAGAGTATATAAAGCCCTGTGGCAAACTTAACTGTGTAAATTTTATTTTTTATTCTTACATGTTGACCGAGTTGCTTTTGGAAGAGAGCTCGCTATCTGCACATGACACTGCTTGCCATGCACAGAAGGAGGCGAGGAGTTGATGGATTCAGGAACTATTTTTCTCAATCCATCTGTACTATTCTCCTTCCTCAGCGGAGCAGAGATCAGGGATTCTGGCCGAACTACCGGTCTTCATGCTCTTTTTTTCTGTGTGCAGGAATTTCTGTTTCTGATCTGTATATTGTCTCCATTTTGGAGCAAGGGAAAGCGCCCTGGACTCTGGAGAGCGACCGGAAAACAGCAGCATCACCAAATCAGTGGGAACGTGTCAAAGGTGTGAACACAGGTAGGAGCTCGGGAAGGGAGCGAGGAGGCCGCAGCCTTCGTCGTGTTTGCAGACTCGCCCCGAGCGACAGAGTTCTGTGGGGAAACAAGTTTATTTCTGGGGAATCCTCAAAGTTAATTTTTCGTTTCCCCAACTTCACCATTCCATCTTTTAACGTAAAATTTATCCTTTCGCCCTCAGAGGTGCTGCGGTTCCAACAGAGACCATGACAGAGAATTGTGATCACAACACTGTTCTTTGGTCCCTGTGACATCTTTGGTTCCCTGACCTGAGGAGCGTGGGGCGGGCTGTCTCAGACGGGCTCTGTCCCGCTGGGCTCTCCTTCTGGACTGGGTTCTGTGTGATTCTTAGTGCTCAGTCCATACAGAGTGGAGCTGAGGCCTTGCGGTCCTGCCTCCTGGATCCACCCTGGTCCCATTGATGTTTCCTGTGGTTGGAAGGCGCGATGTGAAGAGGGGACGCACTGTCTGTCTGTCATTCCGTCTGGCGTCCCCGGAACTGCGTGGGGCTCTCTCCTGCCCTGACTGCTGGTTCCGGTCCCTCTGCCATTGCTTCTGTTCTGCTTTTGTTACACGCTTCAGAGCTGTGTGTCACAGGGAGGTGGTAGGGCCTTCTGTACCAGTTTCTCGGTCCATCTCTAGAGACAGTGGACAGAGGGAGCGTCCCCTCGGTCCCCAGTCCTACACGGGGAGTGCATTTCAGTGTTCCAGGCTTGTAGCGCGGTGTCTGGTGGCACGCACGGTCCCCTCACGATCCTTCGGGGTCTGACCCCATTCCTTGTGCTTTTCTCTCTCTGCACGACGCTGCCTCGTTTGGGATATAGACTCTTCCAGATTGCACGGTCTCTGTAGTTCGCATGGTTTCCCTTGAACCTTGCCCGTGAACTGCACATTCCTGGGGCCTGATAGTTCACCGTGTTCTTTCGCTGGTGTCATCCACCTTTAAGAGATGGACACCCCCAGGTGGACTCGCCCATGGACCGAGTGTCCTCGGTCACAGCAGATTTTTGATGGAGAATGCCGTGACTCATATGTTGCAATATTACGCCACTGCACACAGAAGCAGCCCTGGATTGTTTAGCCTGTCCCAGGACACCAATACAGAAAGTGTCACGACAGTCTGGCTGAAAAGTGTTTTCAATTTTCTTTGCATTCTGCGGAGTATCAGTAGGCATCTTTCTGGAACACCGATCACGTGCACACATGTACTAAATAGGGTAGGATCTCTTCTGGGAGAACATTGTCCACGGTCACAGCCTCCTACCCTTGAGGCTACTAACTAAGCTGTCGTTCATGCCACGGTTCCCATGCCCTGTGTGTGCCGCTGTGCACGCTGCCTCCGCAGGTGCAATTTTGAAGCGTCTTCTTGAGGGAGCTTGGAAAGTTGATTGGTGCCTCAGTGAAGTCACTGTCATTCGTTTTTGTCGAAGACACTGATCCTTTCGTCTTGTAGATTCTCATGCAATATTAAATTAATTTGTTTTTTATTTTTGACATCAGTTTCACATTTTTGATAATACTCTTAGTGTTTTATATTTGCAATGTGTGGGAGACTGGAATGGGGGAAAGGACGTTGTTTGATAATTATCACAGTATTTCCTTCTTTATTGTGGTGGGTCTGGCTCACCAGCCATTTTCCCTAAATCCTAAACTTTTCAATGTTTTGAAAAGATAGTTTCACTTATTTATTTTGACTTACATAGTATTAATTCTTTAGATTTAGAAAAGATAGCCTTAATTATTTCTTCTCTTTATCACCTGATTTTGTCCGTGACATTAAGTTACTCTTTTGTCATTTGAGTTTATTACAGGTTTTTAATTGTTTTTCCAGTTAGAGACTCTTGAGATTCGATATGAACATTAGGGTGGTTTTCGGTTTTTATTAAAAAAACACTATTGTAGATTTCCTTAGAATTGCACTGAATCTGTTGATCGCTTTAGCTGCTCTTGACACCTTGGCAATATAACCTACCAATCCATAAACTTGGGATATCTTTGCATTTTTTTGCATCTTCTTTAAATTTTATCAGCATTGCTTTTTGATGATCGTTTCCAAACCTTCCCAGTTTGCATCAGGTTACGCCTAAGTATTTTATTTTGATGGCATTATGATAGATTGTGGAGGCAATGTTCTTTTCGGTTGTTCTTCGTTAATGTATAGAACACAAATTGATATTTGCATCGTGATTTCCTATCTTGCAACTTTTATTTCTTTTTCTTGCCCGTTTGTTTTGTTTAGAACTTCCAGTACTATTTTTTGTAGGAACATTGCGGGTAGGCATCCTGTCTTGTTCCTGTGGGTAGAGGAAAGGCCTTTCAGCAGCTTGATGTTAGCTGGGAACTTGTTATAGAGGTCCTCGTTTATGTCGAGGGACTCAATTTTCATTCTTAGCACAGTGAATGTTTCTTATCACAAAAGGTTAATAATGCTTTTGCTGCATCTATTGAGGTGACCTGTGGTTTTTTTTTTGTTTTTATTCTTTTACTGTGCTCTATCACATTTAATGGTTTTCATATGTTGAACCATTTTTGCTTTCCTTGAACATATCCCTCTTAGTCATGTTGGATTATTTATTCAGTGTGTTGTGTAAGTTTGTTTATGGTTTCATTGATCATTTTTTCATCAGCATTTATCAGAGATATTGGTCCATGGTTATTCTGTATTGTCTTTGTCTCGCTTGGCTATTAGGATAACTCTGGCCTCCTAGGATGCATTTGGAAGGGTTCCTCCGTCTTCAAGTTTTCTGGAAGTGTTTGAAGAAGACTGGTGTTAATTCTTTTTAAACGTTGGTTTGAATTTTGCGGTGAAGTTATCTGACCATTTTGTTGAATGGTTTTTGATTAGTCGTTTTATCTCCTTACAAATTACATGTGTGTTCAGATATTTTACTTTACGATTCAACTTTGGTAGGTGAACGCTCAAAAACCATTTCCAAGATGGATGCCTAGGCAACGCTGTCAAGCGACACAACTTAGCTGTTGAAACGATTTCTTTCTAAGCTCCTGGTATTTATTGTAAGCCTCTGTGATCTGTACTGCCTGGTTGTGCGGTCATGGTTCAGAACATGTCATCTGAGTCTCTAGGTCCAGGTTCCAATCTGTTTCTGTCACTTTCTATGTACATGAGGGTTATGTACATAAACCACATCAGTCTGTTGCCATTATTTCCAAGTATGTTGGTAATTTCCCCACAAGGTTTTTAAAAACACATTAGCGCTCTTAGATGGCTTAGGACATTACATGTTTTCTACTGAAAACTCAAAGGTTACTTTTGTTTAAAAAGCTGTATCGACTCCGTGGCATCTTCATTATTAGATATCCTTTTGCCTGCATCTGTCATGTATATTTTTATTTTGTAACATGTTTCCTCACCTTAATGAATGTTGAAAGCACAGACTCCGTATTACATATATTGTGGGCCAATGTACTGAATGACTAAATGGCCCCACGTACATAAGTAATCACACTTTGGATCGACTGTTATCTAGTAGTCATAAAACCCCAACGGTAAGTTTCGACTTCTTTCTACTATTCTTTGTTTTAACGTTATGTATTTTCCTGACCTGATACTTTGGACATCAGTGATTTCCACGTAGTGTCCTGTTCTCATATTTGTGCTCTTTCTAGAATAGAATTTCTTCATTTTTAAGGGGGAAATGTTTAGAGTTTGAGAGAGTTAACTTTCTGTTATATGGTTGCCTGTTATTTACTGCTGGTCTTATCATGGGTTTCTGGAATTTTTTTCGATAAACTTTTATTTTGATAAACAGACACGATAGTCTTTTGGCATGTGTTATGCAGTATACCTGACATGCACCATTTGTTGATGTTATAAAATGCTGTTCTTAGTGGGTACAGATAGTTTTATAACAGATATTTAGAAAAGTATTTAGCTTTTTAGAAAATGTTTTACTGTTTTTATTTTTTCAATGCTATGTTTGTCGTACAATTTTAGACTGCCCTGTTGTTAGATTATTCTTTAGATAACACTGGTTTGGATTATTTACCATTACAATATATTGTTTATATTTCAGCATACATTTATATCTGCTATATATGTAAAAAATAAGTATAACGTAAGGTTTTCCTCAGTTATGAGATAGCGAAATGGTTACTGACAGCTGGTATATGTTTTGGAGTCAGGGTGAAAAAATACACTTTTTGAAGCTAACATAAGGTTGCACGACATGACTGTTTTCATCATAGGGTATTTGAAACTAGGCTACCTTAAAAGCAATTTGAATTCTGTGTGACCACTATTTCATTGGTAAAGAATCCTGTTTCTTTATTATATTAGAAGGTTGAGGGTCATAACTGTGTTTAGTTTAACTTCACTTTTGGTATAATATTAGATTTCAGCATGAAACATTTATTTAGAAACTAATAGGATAACTATGGTGTTTTTTTGTTTGTTTGTTTTTTCAATTTCTAGTAGATATCTGGCCTCCATATGTGAAGAAGAAATTAAAACCAACAAAAAACAGTAATATAGGAGGAGTATTCCAAACAGCGATGTTTGGAAGATGTGAAAGCCATATAATCAAAGACTTTTACTTTGGAGAAATCTGGGAACATATGCCTGACTTTGCTCATCAGCAGAGAGACGATGAAAGGAACCACAAAGAAATGCCTATAACTCAGAAGAAACATCTCACTGACAGAAGAGGTCAACATGGTAGAGAGCATGCAGAAAACGAGTCTGGTGAGTACAGGCTCGGACTAAGGTGTCAGTCACATTGGGCTGATGTGGAGGTATCTCAAAGTGAAGGGAAAATTGATGAGTGTGATCCAGCCAAGAAGTCTATCAACAATACTGCCTCCATTTATCCACTTCAAAGAGATTTTCCTAGTGTCAAAGCCAATGTTTCTACGACGTATGGGAATGATTCTAGGCCTCCTTCAGCAGTGCCCAGAGATCCGAAAGCATGCAGGAAGACTTCCTACAAATGTTCTGAGTGTGGCAAATTGTTTCGTGTGCTTTCAAGCCTCACTAGACATGAGGGAATCCATAAGGGGGAGAAACCTTACGAATGTAGTGAGTGTGGCAAAGCCTTTACTGTGCGTGCAAGCCTCACTTACCATCAGTTGGTCCATACTGGAAAGAGACCTTACAAATGTAATGAGTGTGGCAAGCTTTTTTATAAGAAATCACACCTTACAAGGCATCAGAAAATCCATACTGGAGAGCTTTCTTACAAATGTAATGAGCATACTAGAAAGAGACCTCACAAATGTAATGAGTGTGACAAGGTTTTCCATAACAAATCACACCTCGAAAGTCATCTAAGAATCCATTTTGGAGAGAAACCATACAAATGTAACGAATGTGGCAAGGTCTTTAGTGCGCGTTCTACCCTCACGAGCCATCAGTTGATCCATACGGGCGAGACTCCCCACAAATGTAAGGAGTGTGGCAAGGTTTTCAGTACCAAAGCAAACCATGCACGTCATCGAAGCCTTCATACCGGAGAAAGACCTTACAAGTGTAGTGAGTGTGGCAAGGTCTTTAGTCAGAAATTAACCCTTACTGAGCATCAGAAAATCCATACCGGAGAGAAACCTTACAGATGTCACGAGTGTGGCAAAGCCTTTAACTGGCATTCAAACCTGACTAGACATCAGGTTATCCATAGTGGAGCAAAGCCTTACAAATGTAATGACTGTGGCAGGGTCTTCCGCAACAAATCTCACCTCGTGAGTCATCGGAGAATCCATACAGGAGAGAAACCTTACCAATGTAATCAGTGTGGCAAAGCCTTCACTTGGCACACAAGCCTATCTAAACATCAGAGAATCCATACCGGAGAGAAACTTAAAATGTAATGAGTGTGGCAAAGACTTCAATGTGCGTTTACACCTGACTACACATCAGGTTATTTAGAAGCCTTAGAGCGATTCCTTACAGTTGCAGTGAGTGTGGCAGAGCCATTAGGGTTCAGGTATTATGTGAAAATGGAGACTCCACAGTGAAGACAAATCATGTAAATGCATGGAGCAGAGCCTTTATCCAGGCCTCTCGATTCACTAGACATCAGAATATATGTTGTAATCGAAAGAACCAGATAGTATGTGCTTTTGTATGGTTCTCCCTGAAATCCTGGCATTACCTTTTGCCAGATTCATTGGGAATATGTGTTAGGGCTCACATTTTATTGAATAAAAGTTAAGAATGTTTTCACGATCCTGAATGAATCCTGTTCCTTGTTCCAGTACAATTTCATCCCACCTCTGTAGGGTACTTCACAACATAAATGAGCAATGTGCCATTGGGCATTGTCTAAATCCCCACCGTGGACTATGTGTTCTCTGTTTCAACATTTTCAACTGTTTTATCCTAATCAAATGTTTGTTAGTGACCTCAAGCACCTTGCCCTCATTCACCAAGCTGCCTTCACCTAAGGAAGCCTTAGAAGCGATGATCTGTTTTCAACCGACTTCCTTTTACAGAAATGAAGTTCACAATGACGTCAGAAAACCGAAGCAACCAAAAAATAAAAATAGAGAACTCTTGGGCTTATAAGTTTTTGTTTACCTAGCTATCAGTTTTTGAAGGGTTCTGTTTTTTTATTTCTGCTTTAGTAGCAAATTTTTAATGTGAATATGTTCTGTTTTCATCTTCATTGAATTCAGGTTACATTTTTGTTTCCATCCTAATTTATTGTCCTCGGGTTAGTCACAGTACATTATTTTTTAAAATTTATTTATGTAAATTAGTTTTAAGTATACAGTACATAGGTTAGACATCTTTATAGTTCATAAAATGATCCCCCCAATGGCTCCCTCCCTCCCCTGGCCCTAGCCATCATATTAATGCTAATTGCATTCCTTCTGCCGTGCTCCCCATCCCCATTACCATCCATCAGCTACTAATTTGTACTTCTTTAACCCTTAACCCCATTCTCCCAGCCCCCCAAACTCTCTCCCCTCTGTCCATCATCAAATTGTCCACTATATTTGTTAGTCTATTTTTGATTAGTTTGTTCTTTTTGTTCCTTAGATACCCCATATACGAGTGAAATCATATGATATTTATCTTTCTCTGACTTATTTCACTCAGCATAATAACCTCTAAGTCCATCCATGTTATTGCAACTGGTAGGATTTCATTTTTTTAAATGGCTGAGTAATATTTCATCATATATATGAACCATAATTTTTTTTATCCAGTCTGTTGATGGGCATTTAGGTTGCTTCCATATCTTGGCTATTGTGAATTGTGCTGCCATGAATATTGGAGTGCATAGATCTTTACGAAATATTGTTTTGGTTCACAAGTACATTATTATTTTAACAAATATTTGAGGACTTCCAAGAGCTTTTTCTGTTATTGATTTCTCTTAATTTCATTGCAGTCACAGACATAGTTTGTGTGATTGTTTTCAAATTTATCGAGCCTTGTTTGATGGCCCCAAATATGGTTTGTCTTGGTAGAGTGCTATGTACATTTATTTATAGATTGTGTATAATTTTCATGGTAGGTGGAGTGTTCTTAAAATCCAGCTGTTCCCTACTGTGTGTTTTTTCCCTATGTGTCCCTTTTACTATCATACTACTACCACCCTCACCGAGAACACTTCACTTCTGACACTTCTGGTCACCAGGTGTTTGGAGGTCCCCCCCCACCATATACCAGGAAATATTCTAGAACAGCAGCTGGGTGTCCTACCACTTAATGCAATTATAATGCTATCACCCCAGAGATGGCATCAGCTTTCATAGGTTAAGGGCTCAGTGCCAAAGGCTGCCCCTCTCGCCTCCAACAAAGATGCCACTGGGAAATGCAGGCAGTTATCTGTGCTTTTGGCCCAGCAGGGATAGATCAAAGGTTTCATCAATGTCATTTGCTATGGCATCTCACAGATTTCCAGTTGAAGAGTATGACGATACAGATGAACAGTCAGATGATCACATACATAGGGCCAGGTCTGGTAGGGTGCCAAGGACAGGAGCTTCAGTTTTTGTGAATTGCAATGTGTCATTTTCTTGGTGTGGATGTTTCACTCACCTGGAAGTCTCTGAACCCTCTACTATTGGGATTTTATGGTGGCTTCTTCCTGTAGGCATGATCGATAAGTAACATCTCCAGTCCTTCCCCATTGACTGTGAGGGTGGAGCTGAAAGTTTCCAACTTCTAATCATGGTGTGGTCTTTCTTGTCACGAGGTTCCATCATGAAGCCACCCAGAGTTACCTCTATACAATAAAAGATGCTCCTGGTGTTCACATCACTTAGGAAATTACAAGCATTTTTGGAGTGGTCAGGATCAAGGGCAGAGACCCATATGTATGTTTTTGTATTATAGTTCAAAAAATGTCAATTTGGTCAATCTCATTGATTGATAGCATTGATAGAAACTTTCTAGGTATTCATTTTCTGTCTACTTGTTCTGTTATTGACAAATGTCCATGAAAATCTCTCAAAATATTTGTGCATTGGGGTTTTCTTTATTGCAACCCTATCTTTTTTTTCCTAAGGGTTTTGAAGTTGGGGCCATAGATTATGATGAACATGTCTTCATGGTGAATTTATTTCTTCATGATTATGAAATAGGTTTCACCATCCCTAGTCATAGTATTTGTTTGCTAATCTATTTTGATCTTGATATAGGTACTCCAGTTTTAATACTATTCAGTTTTTTTCCCCCTGCTTTTATTTTGTGGGGTTTTTTTTCTATTTTTTTTGTTGTTGTTTTGGGATTTTTTTTGTACTACCTTTATATTTAAAGATATTATTTAATTACATTCATCCATGAGAGTGTACGTAAGTTAGTATTTTCAACATTTTAACCGTGATGAGTACCTTGAATGCTTTACTCCCTTCGCTTCCACCAGGTAGCTGTGTTTAAAGTTTTTATTTCCCCTATTTTTTTAATACATTTAATTCTACTTTTTAAAATTTTTATTCTCCACTTCCTCACCTTTGGCACTCGTCAATATGTTCTTTATGTCTGCTTATGTTTTGTTTTTTCTTGTTGTTTTGACCCCTTATAAAAGAAAATCTCCTTTCTGTCTGACTCTTGAGAGCTTTGGAACTCTTGTACTCAGAGGATTCTCTCTACAGAAATAATCTTTTGTATAAAGTCTCTCTCTACTGAAGTCCAGATTTAAAAATTCGAGTGGTAAATATTGTTTCATTTTTGCTTAAAAATGAATATCTCAGTTTTGTGATATACAGTTTAATAAGGTCAAACTAGTTCCTGTTTTCAAATTTGTGAAGCCTTCAATATGTTGACATCTTTTATAATCTAATAATTTGCATCTGTTTTATAATGACATTACAGGGAGATATGTTAAAAATTTCCAGTAACAGAGGAAATTCTTTTTCTTCTTATGAATATATTTATTTTACTCCTTTGTCAATTTTACAGGGAAGAAAAGTCTTCATAAATAAAAC
The DNA here is from genome assembly GCF_902729225.1 of Pteropus medius. Taxonomy (NCBI): domain Eukaryota; kingdom Metazoa; phylum Chordata; class Mammalia; order Chiroptera; family Pteropodidae; genus Pteropus; species Pteropus medius. Next base: position 129,878 of record NW_024350326.1, on the reverse strand, counting down.
GAATTTTGGATTTTTCCAAACTATTCTGAGTTTGATAAAAAGTTCCACAGGCCATGTATTTATTTGCTTTCGAACATGGAAGTCCACGTTGAAATCTCTTTCATGCCAACGTGGCTTGTTGGTAATATTATATAATACTGTATGATCTACATAATCTACCTTCCAAAGATCCACAAATTGGTTCCTAACATTGTAGTTCATAAAAAGTATGTTCAGGAAAGAAATGCATGGAATAATTTGACAAAAGGATTGCAATAAGTTTTCAGTTACATCAGGGTGAACCATAGAGATTAAAACTGAGGATGCAAACTATAAATGTTAATCAAGTGAAGGCATCTATCAAAATAGATGCCTAGTTTTCACAACTGGAAAAATTTGTCCTATCAAAACCAACATTTGCAATACAGACGGGAAAGTTCTGATCTACTTTTCATCGATAAGCAAATATTACAGTTATAGATATTAGAAAAAAACCTAGGCAGGATCACTCTCCTCTAATTATCAGAGAGTTCTTCTGGGGAGACCTTAAAGTATTATGGAGTGGGCTACATATATAACTAAGAGTCAAACATCATTAAACATCAGTAATTACATATCTAAGAGAAACCTTGAAAATATCACGTGTGAGACAAAGATCGTATCAAAAATTCAATCCTTGGGGGATCGGCATCATATTAATTTTGGAAAGAAATCTTACAAATTTAATGAACAATAATGTTCAGGCTTTACCAAATATTAGGTAAGTGAAAAGTAACGCGAATCAGGGGGAATGGGGGCCCGGGTTCCGCCCATGCAATGATCCCCACTCCCGGTGGGTACCGCCCCACCATCCTGCAAGAAAACCAGGCCTGGTCGGTATTCAGGCCGCGCCCCTTCCCGGAAGCGCTCGGCCCAGGCCCCGCCTATGGCCTGGGTTTCCGGCCACGCCCACGCGGAGTTGCTTGCAGACCTGAAGCGCTAAAGCGGAGGGAAGGTGTCCTTGGCTGTCGCGATTTTCCGGGGTCGCTACGGACGGGGAAGTCCCCGCACCCGCGCGTCCTGCAGCAGTGAGTCCGGCGCCTAAGGGAGGCGTCCGCGTCCCTAACTCCTCGCTGCGGGTGCAGGGTCCGCGGTCCTTCCGGGTAAACTGAGGCGGTTCCGCCTGGGGTCCATCCGCCTTCGAATCGTTTCCTGCTCAAAACCACGCGCCGCGTGCGGCCTGGGGAGATGGACCCGGGAGCGGGGTTCGGACCCGCGGCGCCCCTGTCCCGGCCCCGCCGCCCTCGGCGGAGGGAACCCCGCTTCCTCCCGGGCCAGGGCTTCTGCGGACTCCCTTCCGTCCCCAATGTAGTAAGGGGCCCGAATCCCAAGAGGCGCACACTGTTCGGGGTGGGGGGGATTTAGGAGGGAAGAACGCAGGTGTCGCCGGAAGAAGTCACCAGGCACTCGCGCGGGGAGGGGCCTCAGGGAAGCGGGGAGGTGACGGGGAGGCCAGGACAGCGGCAGGAGGGGCGAGGGGATCACGAGAAAGTGAGACAGACTTGTTACCGGTTCTGGGGAGCCTTGGCCCTCCTAGACCTCGGTTCTTGGCTTCCGGTCAGGATGGAATTGTAGACGGGCGCCTACTCTCAGACGGAGAGCGGTCAGACTCAAGGCAGAGCTACCCCTGTTCTTGTGGGTTTCGGGATTTTAATCATTAATCTAACTAAAATGTGGAACATTCGTGTTTTGGGGGGCGATCCCTTTATGGAAAGAAAGTGTTTTTGAAGGAGTTAAGAGAGTTGGGCCTTTATTCCCTGGCACGTATGAAGACATCGGCTGGGAAGAGCGAGCTGCACACAGCCGCTCCCACGGACCTTGTTTGTGCTTACCCCGGGTATTTGCCCTAAGGGTTGCACGCAAGCCAAGGCGCCCCCACCCTGCACACGGGAAGGGGCTGAAGAGTCAGATGCACGCACTGGCCTTCCTCGGGGACAAGCAGAACAAGAACGATCGGTGCAGGGACAAGGAACTCAAAGAATGAGGCTAAGATTAGGACACTGGAAGTAAGATAGGGACAGAAGCCAGGTTCCAGCCTTTAAAAATAAAACGCTGACAGTCTTTTACCCTGTCTGTCTTCTGTGTTCATTCTCTCCTACCCAATTCACAGGAACCGCAACAGTTTTCTTCCAGAATCTGGGAGAAGCTTGCCATGTTTGGGCTTTTCGGAACTGTCATGGCGTCAGATGCATGCTGGGCACAGCCTTGACCGCAATGCTAATATAATGATCGCGTAATGAAGCAAAGGTGAATTCTGGGTCACACCGCTGTCATTTTGCGCATTCCTATGTTGAGGACTTACCCTATCTTTTTCCTTTCCACTTTAACAGGATATTTTAAACCACAACAAGCTTCACCACGTCTAACCTATTGTTCAAGGCAGTTTTTCCTTTTAGTGGCTCTGGGGAAGGGTCCTAATGTAACCCCTACTGTAGAATGACAGAGGATTAGACAACTGAGAGGGTACCATGGTCAGGGAGGGATCTTTAAACAGACGACAATATCGAGGAGGTGCAGGGTCTTGTCAAGTGACAGCAAACAGAAAGAGTAACTCGAGTCTCACCATCCTGTCCTGTCCCAGCCTCTCACGTACATGAAGGTGCTCATCCAGGTGGGATGTGAGCCTCTTCCTCCAACAATAGGACGGTATATATTTGGGCGGCAAGTTTGTTAGCTTCCTGGTCTCTCTTGTTATACTCAGCACATAGCGAGCATCTTTGGGAAGTGTGGTTTGTTCACAGGCTTAACTCTAAGACTGTGTTCAGGAGTCCTTGGAACTGCGGTCAAGTTTTACAGCATTACCAGGAGAGTGAGAAGGTTGAGTTAGGAGCTGGAAATGTACAGAAAGACGTCTCATCCTTCCTCCACCAAATTATCAAGGAGACATCACGTGAGACAATGCTCCTGCCGCTGCCCTCATCACACATCCCTTCCACGTGATCAGTCTGCGATCTACGGTTCAATTTGTTGATCATAGTTCTGTGGACTTTCTGACTTCATAGTAACTATATATTGGGAAGAGGGCATACTGGGTTTTTTGTGGGTCTTATTCCTTGCCTACTAGGTGACATCATTTTTTTGTGGCTCTGTAGGTCATTGGCCTACCTCATCGATACCTATCCACCGTAAATGAAATAAAAAGTTATTCCCGGGCTGTTACAGGATTTTTTTGCCAGTATGTTGACCTATCCCTTTGTGCTTGTCTCTAATCTCGTGGCTGTCAACAACTGTGGGCTTGCTGGCGGAAGCCCTCCTTACTCCCCAGTATATACTTCTTGGATAGACTGCTGGTGCATGCTACAAAAAGGGAAATATGAGCCGAGGAAATAGCTTGTTTTTCCGGAAGATCTCCTTATTGTTGTGACATGAGAATGTTAATTTGAAGATGTGGGACAGGGACAGTGACATTTCTATAGTTCCAGATGCACAGTTAATGAGCAAGAATGTTGATTTCTATACAGTGTGGCACGCTTTATTTTTATTTTTTATTATTTTTTTTAATACCTACAGCACCTGGTCTTCCTAGGTGGTCTCTCATCCAAGTACTAACCAGGCCCGACCCTGCTTAGCTTCCAAGATCAGACAAGATCGGGCACGTTCAGGGTGGCATGGCCGCAGACAAATGTTTTCGTATTTTTTGAATAAATGCCCCAAATTGTAATTTCTGAGTCATGCGGTAGTTCTGTTTGTAATTTTTTGCGGGACATACTGTTTTTGGTGAATAAGTTTTTACATATTTATACCTTTTATAGCTTCTGTTGAATTCACCCCTTTATAAAATGTCCTGTGTTGTGACACTTTGACAGTAATGTGAATTTGTCCGGTATTAATATGGCCACCCATGTACTTTATTGGCTATCTTTTCCATGAGATACCTTTTCCATATTTTTAGTTACATTCAGTAGGTCTTCACATTTAAAGTGAGTCTCGTAGACAGAAGGTTGTTGGATTTCTATTTTAATCTATTTAGCCAACTTATGTTCTTTGGGAGAGTTTCATGTGTTTTCATTAAAAGTAATTTCTGAGGGGGAGGGTCTATAATTCAAAATTGTTTTCAGCATTTTTTGTAGCTATTTTATCCCACTTTTTTCCCTCTTTTTTTTTTTTTTTAATTTTTCATTTTGGTAGTGACATACATTGATTTTTTTCTCAATTTTTCTTTTGAATATCTGGTGTAGGTATTCTATTGTGTTTTCCATGGGGGTAATGTATTTTAAAGTTATGACACTGTATTTTGAGTTCTTGGTCTGGTAATTAATAGCTTTCCATTAGTTTATGGCTGACTTTTGGAGATTTATTTTATTCATCTAATTATACCTTATTCTTTTGTTTCTTTACATGCCTTATGATGTTTTTTAAGATTTGGAAGAAGCAGCCACCATCCCAGGCTTTATGAACTTGCCTCGTACTGGAGAAAATAAATAACAGGCAGTTGCGCAAGAAGTTCTAAGACCTGTCAGACCGGATCTGGGATGTGTATTCTCTGTATTTTGTGTGTAATTTATCAGTTTAAAAAGTTTTCTCTTTCTGTTTTAGAGCCCATATATCTTCCTATCCTTGATGTCTGTCTTTAGTACTACATTCTTTCTGGTGGTTGAATAATTAATTACCTTTTTCCTTAGCGGCCACCACAAGACACTCACAGTGTACTGCCGTTCCCTCAGTGCTCATTGTCATGCAAAGGATAAATGAGTTCCTCAGGCAACTGCAAAAAAGCCAGATCATTGAAGACAGGGGACAATCATCTGTTTCTCATCTGAGACAAAACTGGGGATTGGGTTTTTTCCCACAGTATTGCCATGGTGTCCTGGGGGTCCAACAGCTATATAAGCAACTTTTCTTTGCTCTTTGGTTTGACCTTTGCTTTTTTCTTTCTTTTTTTCTATCCTGTGCATGCTGTAAACTCTCAGCTGGTTTCTGGAGTACTCAGCAAGGCAGTTGAGTTAGTACTTGTGGCTAAATTCATGTCTCATGTAGGAGTGAAGGTTTGGTGCTTACTATTTTGCCATCTTGCTAAGTTCTGTAATCAGTATTAAATTCATGCTTTAGAATTTAAAGTATGTTTACCTCAGTGTAGTAGAGTGATAATTTATTTGGTATCTTTCAGCCATGTCTTCTGAAAACACCCATGTTTATGGCCAAAGCCAGGCATAGAAGACTCATTCCACAAAGTGTTACTGGTATGATGCGGAATGCGGTGCATTGAGAATTTACACTTAATAGAGACTGGGAAGGGCGGGGGGTGTGAAGTGCAGAAAGGATGTTATGAGGGACATCACCAAACTGGGACAATTTCTCATAAATTCTCTGTTGCCATTAGAGATCAAAGATACAACACATCTTGGAGAAACCATCCCTCTAAGGCATTATGTTTACAAAACCATATAGGTTTCTGAATGTAAAGATTGAAAACAATATTCTAAAGATAAATGTTTTCTGTAATGATACGTGGAATATTTGGGAAGTTTCCTAATCCTGGTGTGAATGATCATTTGAATCATTTCAAATGTAGGACTGGATTAAATATTCATTGAAATGTTTCTAAAAATCAGAGATATTTAAACATGAAGATAGATATTCTAACGGTGATGAATTCTAACAGTGATAGAATCCCTTAACCAGGATTCATTATCCTTCCATGGAGAAATAGTCCCACTGTGTTCCAAATTCTATAATGTCTATGAACATAGCAGGGTATTCATACAAGCATTATGGATCAGCAAGTATCATGTAATTTGGAACAACTTTATATATTTAATGTAAAGGCCTTTCTGCCTTCAGCCGTGACCAGAGTAATGTAGGGAGGGGGCAAGAGAATTAAAAATGTTAATCAGGCTACATTCAGAAACTGCAATGTGTTGATCAGCCCTGCGGCCAGTGGGGAGGCCACCTTCAGAACAAAGGAAGGTTTCTGCTGTGATTGCTAACAGCCCATTCCCCACTCCTGTGAAGGGGAAACGGAAACGGGAACCTAGAGTCATTCCCTGTGGCTAAAACGTGGGGAACCTATGGACTAAAGGCTAGGAACTGCCAGCAGGCCTTTCACTCTGCATATTCTTACCTTTTCACTCTATATAATCCCCTTCCTCATTGTATATCCATATCAAAGGAAATGGGTTGACAAAGTCTTTTAAAATATAACTCACAGGTTCTAAAGAATGATACATAAACCAAATTCCCGGAACACTCAGGGTCTCACTCAGCACCTTTACTCTGTCTCTCTCACTGTCCTCTCCGCCCCTGAGAGGAGATCATACTCTGTGGAGTGTTACCCCTTTTGTAATAGATTTTCCTTTTGACTCTAACTTTGGAATGCGTGTCGAATTCTATCCACACTCTCCGCCAAAGGACCCTCTTCTCATGGTGCAGGGCTTGGTCTCTCCTCCCTCCCCCGACCCCCGCCCCCACCCAGGGAAATTTTCCCTGTCCTGCATCAAGAGTACATGTAATGGAGACAGAAGTTATCAGTTCAATGAATCTGAACCAAGAGTCAAATCTTAATAAACATCAGAAAAGTCAGTTTCCAGAGAACCATTAAATATTTGGGAGTGTCTTTGATCGAAGCTCAAATCTCATTATACATCGGCGTTCATATCTTACTGAACATGAGAGAATTCATCCTAGAGAGAGGCTTTACAAATGTAGAGAATGTGGTAAAGCCTTTAATCGGTGTTCTTACTGAACATGATAGAATACATAATAGAAATCTTAAGGCTATGAGAAATGTATCTGGATCTACTGCCTCACTCCATATTACAAGTGCTTCCTGGGGAGAAATTCTACATTCCTAATACAAGATGAAAGATCTTTGTGCAAATTATATGTGTCAGAAAATCTCACAGAATTCATGCTGCAAAGTGACTAGAGATGTAAAAATTTGGGAGAAGTATTTCATAGAAGATCAAATATTAGAGAATTTACAGTGGAAAGTAGTAAGTCAAGAACATTTTTCAGATATCACTCTTAATCGGAATACTTGTAGAGACTAAGCAAAAGTTTAAAAACTTAGACAACATACTTGTTAATATGCTTCAAAGTATCAAGGGGATTGATTTCTGGACAGGTATAATTACTTAAAATATGTCTATATTGACAGTTCTTGAGATTTTTTTGAAAAGGAAATATGTGATTACACTATCAAATCACTTGATGCTATGTTTTTACTTCTAGTGTGTATGAATCACGGGTTTGTTTCTGTTTCAAAGGTCTGAGAACCCTTGTGTATTAGGTATGATTCACTTTGATCTACTTTTCCCTTGAAGATTTAGAGCACTGTGATGTATAATGTTGATGAAAATCAAAATAAAAATGTTTATGCTTGACTTAGAACATTGCTGTGTGTCATTATAAAGTAGGTGTTCAGGTCATTCATTGTTCTTTGCATTAATGTAAGACATGGGAATATTCTGAATTTTAACTAGTTTTACGAGTTCCTCTCTAAGGAACATAAGGTCATTAAAATTGTGATGTGTCTTAATAGCCACAGTTGGAGTCATGAGTAGTATTTGATATGATTGAAATAAAGAATTCTTCAGAGATGTCTGAAAAAAGTACAGATAACTCATCCCAAAGTGCATGAAATCATTGTACATCTATGTTTACAAATTATCCATCATAAAACTTGTGAAATAGAGCCCTTAGATAATTATAACAATGTATCTTAAACGCTTATAATGTTTTTCTCCATGGATCAGAGTTGGTTTGCAATGCTTTATTTAGGTGTGTGCGAACTCATATTCATTAATAAAGGTGAAAGATTTTTGATGTATTAACACTGATATGTAATGAACGACTTGTTTTTCCACCGCCGTGAACCTCTCTCACCTTAGTGGAGGTTGTGTCAAACTGCACTAGTCGGTAATGCAGAAAAATGACATCACTAGGAATCCATTTCCCTGTGGACTGAACCCGCAAACAATGTGAGATTCTTTCCCCCATAATTGATGTAGCCTTTTCTCCTGATTATAACTACTGGAGCATTACGACGGTTGCAATAAAGGTGATATAGCAGTAGTATTGAGAGTTCAGCAAATCTATGATGTTGCTGCCTCAGAATCCATTTTCTGTAACCAACTTCCCTTGAACTGACGCTAGCCCCTCTCACTAGGTACACCCTGGACAACCGCTCAGACTCACAGGTAAATGTAAGTTCCCGACAGGACTTCTCCAGAAGCCCTTGTGACCAAGTCCCCCCTGCCTCTGAGGGCCTTCACCTCGTACGTTCCCTAGGTAAGAACGCTTCAGCGATTACGGAAACCTTGCTCAGATGCCAACACAAGTTGGCTCGCATAACTCTAAATTTTGATCCTAAAACTGGTATAAGTGACTTCAAACATGGAGGGATCAACTGTGCTCCACCATGCGGTAAAGACATGGCACCTTACCTAAACGCGGATGAGAAACCTTAAGAGGAAAGCGTCGGGGCGGTCACATGCTGCCACAATCCCGCCCGGATCCCGCCCCTACGCCGGTTTCGCTTTGCATCTGGCACTGCGCATGCGTGTTTCTCCCTGGCCTGAGCACCTCTTGCTCCGCCAGGTCCAGCCTTTACGCGCTCCTCCCTCGCGGTCAGTGCGCAGGCGCGGACTCCCTCCAAGCCCCGCCCACGGGCCCTTTCCTCGGCTTCCCAGGGGTCCCTGCGCCGGCCTGACCTCTGACCAGGCGCTGCCTCAGGACGCGGTGGGTGGACGGAGCTCCGCTTCCTCCCAGCCCGGGCTTCTGCGGACCTACCCCCAACTTAATAAGGGGCCCGAATCCTAGGACACTGTTTGGGGTGGGATTTAGGAGAGAAAATCGCAGGTGTCTCTGGAAGAGGTCACCACACGCTCCGCGGGGAGGGGCCTCGTGGAAGTGGGGACCGCGACGGGGAGGCCAGGACAGCGGCAGGAGGGGCAAGGGGATTGGACACGCGGGGGGCCCGGCGGTCAGGGCGGGGCCCTCAGAGATGACACCACATGGGAGAGACTTGTCGACGGTCGGACGGAGAGAGTGACTCGGGGAAGCGGGCAGAGGAGAAAGGAAATGGAGCGTGGAGAGGGACGGGGAGCTCCCGGGAGATGAGGGGAGCCGAGGGGGTGCCCAATGAGCAGAGTCAGGGCGACCAGGACGGCGTCGGAGGAGAGCTGGGGGGGCCGGAGCGGGAACCGCGAGCGGCGGGGTGACGGCCGCGGGAGACGCCGTCCTGAGAGTTCAGCCAGCGGGGGGCGCCAGTGAGTCGAGGCACAGGGATGGGGAGAAAGGCAGGAAAAAATACGTGGTGATGGGGCGCAACCAAAGATTCGGGAGAAAGAGCCACTGAGGGGGAAACGGGTTTCAAGAGTTCGGGGAGCAGGTGCAGGGAAAGGAGGAGGAAAAGGAGAGAAAGAGCAGGGCGGAGAGCGGGGAACGCAGGAAGGGACAACAGGGGAGAGAGACAGGGACGAGAGGGTCACAAAGATCCACAGACAGAAATCCGCAGAGGAGAGGAAGGGGAGCCCCGACCTGGTGGACGGCGAGCTGATGGGATGCGGGTGACCGAGTTGTGGCTACTGACCTGGGCTTTACAATCGATTTCATTTAACAAGCGTCGAACTGTTTCAGTGATGCAGATGGGAAAGAGAATGGCCAAGCTCCAGTTCCTGAGGCTTGTGCGGTGTGTGATTATTTGCATCACCCGGTGGTGGCTTCGACGTGCCACCCTCATGCAGCCGGAGGGGAGGGACTGGTCTCAGTCCGTCATGGGTCCCTTCTCATTTCCTGGGATGGTCTGAGGGTGGTGACCTGGGATCTGAAAGGACTGCGTCTGTCACCGCATGCTTAATAAAGTATATTAAAAGCGTTGCATTTCATTTTCTAAAATGCATTTGCTTTTTTCATTCTAATTACTTTTAATTCATTTTTTTTTTAAAAAATCTATTAAGATAAATCGTTTTTTAATTACCGCTTCCTCGTTTATAGTCATTAACTTCTGAAGTTTTGGAGACTTCTCATAACCAGCTGTTAATCATTTTTCCTAAATAAAAGGTAGTCTCAATAACAGAACCTACTTTCAGTAGTTAGTCTAATATGCAACACCTTTTTTCCCTTTATGTGTGATTTGGCAAATTAGTGATCTGGGAGCTACAAAGTAGCTGATTCCCTCAAGTGCCTCTTGTCCATTCTCTGAAAATTTGGAAGGATGGCCCACACCAACCTGAAACTCGGTTCCCACAGACCCCAGCCATTTATGGTGAACTAATTCGATCAGCTAAGACTTTCTCAGAATTTTTAGTACCAAAATCTGAGTTCATCATTTTATAGGTTTTCAATTTCGCTGTGATTTTCTGGAAAAGGGGAAGGAATTTCACCTGGTGAGCCTGTTCTTCTAGAAGTTCCCGCCACGCCCCTCGCACCACCCAAAGGCTCAGGGGTGCAAGTCTGATGTCTGTGGCCCAGTGCTACAGGAAACAGGTGGGAGGGTGAGGTCAGCACCCCCGGGGAGGACTTAAATATGCCATTTCATGGCCCCCTGCAGTCCATCACCACTTAGAGCGGGCCGATCCCCCAGGGATCTGTTCATTCAAGCTAAGTGATTCCCTTCTGGGAACCATTACTAGATCACCTGAGGAGTTTTAAGACTTAAGTCACCTGGGCTCCAGGCAGCAGAGAAGGGAAGATTGCCCTGGGTGGAGCATCATTATGTTAGTGAGGTGTTCCAGGTGATTCTAAAGTGAGGCCAGGATGGGCAGGAGGGCTCCAGGACTCCTTTGCGAGAGTTGAGAGCAGGCTTTGGTCAGGGGCCAGTGACAGGGTGCTGTGGTGGGTTTTGGGGAGCAGGAAAGCAGCCTTCGCTGTCTGCTGTGGGAATTCGTGGACGTCTGTGGGAGGGGTGAGCAGGGAAGACGGAAGGAAAAGCTCACAGTTCGTTCTTCACATAGGAGCTCAATGTCTCTGACTCTCCGGTGACAACGGATAGGAGAGGGTGGTCTTTTCAGCGTTTCACGATCTTCTGCCTGTGAGTGTGTGGGGAGCAGATGAAGGGGCTGTGTTGACACCGTTGAAGACAAATTCTCAAGATTCGATGGTGATTCTTCACATAACATCCCCAAGGAAACAACCCAGTGTGTGAGGACAAGGACAAAATGGCAGCTTCTCAGGTAATTGTTTCATCTGGGGTCAGAGGCTGTGTCTAGTTTTTTTCCTGCAATCAATGTATTTACATCCTGCAGCCTTTAGTTCTCTACTCTGATGCTCTTGTCTAGCGGGGTTGTTTTTAACTACTTATTTTTGTTGTTGTTTGTATTTTTTTTTTATGAGTGTCATGGTCATCTTTTTAGAATACTTTTGAACCTTGTCCCAAGCCTTCTCTGCTTCTCTCCATCCAGGCTCCTAAGGGCGTGAAGAATTCTCACCGGGAATTAACGACCCTCAGCTACTGAAAACATCCCCTTGGTCACAACAAACTGGGAAGGCGTCATGGCCACGACCCCTCTGGGGCCGGTCAGATGTCGCGATGAAGGGGCGTGTGTGTTGTAGGTTCCTCTAGCGCCACGTCAGCACTGAGCAACGGGGTTGAGAACATGCACGTTTGACTGGGATGGCATTCATGGTCAGAGTAGCTCAGGAAAATTCCAAAAAATTAGAATGATTAGGAGACTTGCTCACTAGATTGAGAAGAAAGACTTACTATTTAAATGAGATTTTAGAGTTACACAACAAAGGAGCTTTGTGATGGTTGACATTTGCATAAAACTAATGTCTTACGATCACGTTCAAATTACGATTTGCTTATTAATTCATTTTTTCCAGTAACATCACAGCAGTGATGATGAGTCCCTCCTTGTTCCTTGGTCGCCTAAATTTATTTTCAGTATTTGCTTCTATCCAGGTCTTGACGTTCTTTTTCTCCCCAAATTTTGCATGCCATATCTCTGAGTCAGTGGAGAATTTTTCAACACCACAGCTAAGGATTTGAACCTTGGTCTGCAATTACCTATGTGCTTGTTGGATGCAGATCTAGTGGTTTTAGTCATCCCCTGTGATAAATGTTTGGAAAATATGACAGCCTCCATTCATCTTCAACTCATAGGCTCTGTTGAACCTTGAGAAGCTTGGCGATGGGCCCAGGACTCGTGGTCCTCGTCGTCCTCGTGGCCCACATGGCAGACGGTGTCTCACTGCCTTTCTCCCTCCACTCTGGGCAAAAAGAAAGCGAGATAATTGAGGTCTAAAGTAGAGGCTTCAATCAATCAGTCCTTGTTCCTATAAAGGTTCATTATATTCCACACTCATGTCACAAACATACTGTACTTCATTCATCAATTTTTGTATTTTCAAGAGAGTTTACAAGAATTGTTGATATATGATCAAGTGTGTTAAATTTCAAAGTGAAAGACTAAGAAACAATAGCTCTAATTTACTTTATTGTGTATGTTTTTCTCTGTTTTTAAACAATAGAAAGAGGATCATCCACAAACTGATTTATGAGATTCACAAAATAATCTGAATGTCAGTAATGTGAAAATTCTGTCACTTTTAACGTGTACGTAGTTCCATATGTATGTCTGTGTGTATAAGAAGTTAACACTGTTGGAGCTGTTCTTTCAACTTATTTAAGTTGTCTCTATTCTCAGTTACAGAAACTGTTGGGAATGTTCACGAAGGTTGTCTCTACATATTGGTCTGTGTTCTTTTTGAAAAATTGAGATAAAGTAAAACCTTAGCTCTACCATTTACTGGAACTTTCGTAAAATATTCTCATAAAAGAGGAAGAATAGTAGTGTCCTCACTATTATTACATAAATGAATTATAAATTAATATATGAAAAACAGTGATATCTATTATGTACTAAATTTTCAAGATATTGCTGTTACTGGTTAAACGCAAACTTGTTATTTATCTCCCAAAAAGGTAAAGTCTCTTCAGAGGTTTAGTGGGTCATATATCAATCTCTGTTTTCAGAATTAGAAAATACACTGGAGAACTTACTGCCAATGACTTCACTGTTTAGTTCCTTATCCTCTCCTAGGTCACAACTAGTTTTCTTAACTCTGTTTTCATCTTTGGCCATGTTATGAACTCTGCCCATGGCCACTTGGTAAATGTGTTTTGTTTCAGAGACGGTTGACATTCAAGGATGTGGCTATAAATTTCTCTCAGGAGGAGTGGGCATGCCTGCACCCAGCTCAGCAGAAACTATACATGGACGTGATGGTGGAGACCTACAGGAGCCTCCTCTCCCTGGGTGAGGACACCTTCCTTCCAGAATTCCTACCCCACCCTCAGGGTCGTTTCCTTCATCAGTACGTCTCCTGGGAGCTTCTGCTTCATCCGGTAGAGTTTCGGGTCTCTGCTTTCAAAGGATAAATTAAGGGTTGCTAGTTTGGAAGGGTCTTCATGATGTACTTGGATACGGAACTCAGAATCTGAACACTTTACTTGTCTAGTAAAGATGTCAGAAAACAGTAGTTTGGGGAATCAGTTTCTAGAATATTCTAACATTCTATGATGTTCACTCTTCCCCCCCGAGCACATACTGGATTGTAGAATCTCCATCAAAACTCATGTTCCTTTTTCTAATAAACAGGTCTTGCTGTCTCTAAGCCAGACCTAGTCATCTTCTTGGAGCCAATAAAGGAGGCCTGGGATGTGAAGAGAAAAAAGACAGTGTCCATCCACGCAGGTAGGTGGCGAATAACAGAAGCAGACGACACAAGTACGAGGGCCTCGCTAAGGTCACGGAGGAAGCCAGACCTTAAAATGTCTGTTGGGAATCTGTGCCTCACTGGGAAGGATATGAGAAGCCCAGGTTTCTTTCTGTCACTGTCTCAGAGGGACAAGTTCTCTCCCACATGTCCCATGGTCCTACATCCTCCAGGGACTCCACCTGCTCCATGATCTTCGTCACACTCACAGTGGGGCCAGCGTCCTCCCCTCGGCCTGTGGGCTCCAGCAGGGTCTGCCTGCTCTTCCGTTGCCTCGGGGGCCTGGGAGAGTCCACACGTGCTGAGGAATTCTAGGGGAAGCCATTTTTTAAGTTCCGTTTTTGTGACACGTGAGGGCTTTGTGAAGGAAGTGGTGGAAATCCTGGAATTTGGTACAGAAATCCCTGGGGCACTGGGAACAGATGGCTTATGTTTTCTGCTTTATAATTTCTATTTCTAAGGAGGCTTCAAACACGACCCTACAAAGTTCAGTCTCAGAAATTTCATCACAGGCACCTTCCTGAATCGAGAAAACCTCATTCTCTGTTTCGCTTCACAGTGTTCTTTTGCTTTGTACAAACGAACATTAGAAACTCGAAGACTATGTCCCCAGGTTCCCTGACTGTTTCCCTCACCGAATTCATCAATAACTTAATGCCACAGGGGCCTTAGCATATTGCCCACCAAAGAGAGAAGTCTCCACTGTGACCCGACGTCTTAATACCAATCATTCTGTCTTGTTCAGTCCAAAGCTGCCTGGACCTGTGTCTTGTATGTGTTCACTCTCCAGTTAGATCTGTGTTACATTTTGTGGTTTTAGATTCTGAAGTGCTGATACGATGTGCTCTTTGAACCGCTCCGGGAAGAAGTGAGTTATCGAGTTTTTACGTTAGCATATTGATGAAAGTATTTGCTTCCTTAATTTCAGTTTGAGGCAAAAAGTAATCATTTGGTTTTTAGTCTGCCTTCCGCAGCATGTCTCCTAATCATGGAGTACTTTAATCTCAGATGTTCATTTTATAGATGAGTGATTCTTGGCCTCTTGGTATAATTTTCCCTTGACTTCTTTCATGACTTGTTTATTTTTCATATTTTATTTTTCTTTTCAGTCAGTGGTTATTGTATCTTGTTTAGTTAAATAGTATGGAGATAGCCTTAAATTCATATGTTTATGGAAGATTTTATATCTTTGTGAGAAAAACACCAGTTTGAATTAAAGGTAGTTTTTGATGTGTTTTACAACTATTGCTTTTAGCTATTTTTTATTTTCAATTTTGGCAAAAACATGTGACTAAAAATCTAACAGCTGGACCATCTGTAACTGCATAATCTAGTCACATAAGTATGTTTAAGTTGTTGTGCAGCTGATCTCTAGAAATTTCTGCTTTGCATAACTGTCCCCAAACCCATTAAACCACCATTTCCTCGCGTCTTTTTACCCCAAGCCCCTGGCTACTACCATTTTACTTTTTTTTTCTATGGAGTAGACTACATTAGATGACTTACAGAACTGGAATCATAGTATCTGTCTCTTTGTGACTCATGTGCTTCACTTAACAAATGTCCTCAAGGTTTTTCTGTTGTATCAGAGGATAAGCTGTTTCTATTCCAGGGCTCTGTAATATGCCAGTGTATATGACACATTTTCTTTATCTGTTCATCTGTCATGGCTATTTGGGTTGCTTCCAAGTATTACAAGCTTTCATGCTGCAATGTATGTGGGTGTGAAGATGTCTCTTGAAGTTCGCTCTTTGAGGACTTTTAGATATATGTACCCAAGAGTAGATGGCTACATCGTAGGATACTTTTATTTTTAATTTTGTGAGAAATGTCATACTGTTTTTCATAAGGTTGGCACTAATTTATATTTCATCCAACTATACGTAAGGGTCCAGTTTCTCCACATTGATTCAACTCTTGATATATTTTTTTCTTTGATAGTGGTCATCCTATTTGGTGTGTAATTGCTATCTTACTGTGTTTTGTTTTTTAAGTAACAGATACCAACTTTTATGTCATTGCGTGAGCATAAAGAACTACTGGAAAGACACATGGACCTGAGAACAGCTATTTCAGAAGTAGAAGTCTGAGGATGACTTTTCTTAAAGAGTAGTTTGGGGCTCACAGCAGAATCGAGTAGAAGTTATGGAGAGTTCTCCCCCTTCTCCTTGTTCCCCACCAGAGCGGTACAGTCGTGACTTAGGCAAAGCTACATCAACACATCGTTATCCCACAAAGCTCAGACCACCTTAGGATTCGCTGTTGGGCTGTCCCTTCCGTGGGTGTAGACAGATTTGTGTTGACACGTATTGACGGTTGGAGCATCGTACAGACTAGTTTCTTGGCCCCGTATATTCTCTGTGCTCTGCTTGCTCATCTCTCTTCTAAATCCCAGCAACCTGTGATCTTTTCACTGTCTCCCATTGTTTTGTCTTTATTTGAATGTCATAGAGTTGAATCCTACAGTATGGAGCCTTTTCGGATTGGCTTCTTTCACTTAATATGTATCTGGGAGTTGTCCACGTATATTCTTGGCTTGATAGCTTATTTCTTTATAGGGCTGAGTAACAGTCTGTTGTCTGTCTACCACAATTATTCACCTCTCGATTGACATCTTGGTTGCTTCCAAGTTTGGAAATTATGAATAAAGTTGCTATAAACATTAACATACGGGCTTTCGTGTGGATCAAAGTTTTCAAGTCTTTGGGTAAACACTCAGGAGCACAATTACTGGGTCATATGGTGATAGAATGTTCAGTCAGAAGCACCCGTCCATCTCCCCAGGTGGCTGTGGCGTTGTGCATTCCCACCAGCCATGAGCAAGAGTTCCTGTTTCTCCACATCCTCACCAGCACTCGATGTTGTCGGTGCTCTGGTCACTGGCCTTTCTGCTGGGTTTGTGGTATAGTTTTCATTTGCTGTTTGTTCGTTTAATTCTCAGGGTTTTCTTATGCATTTCCCTAGTGACGTGATGTGGAGCATCTTTTTAAGTACTGCTTTGCCATCTGTTTGTGTTCTCTAGTGCGGTGTGTGTTAAGGTCCCTGGCCCAGTTTTCCATCAGGCTAGTAGTTTTCTCACTGTTGAGTGTGGAGAGTTCTTTGTATGTTTTGCATTGTTTTTTATGGGTGTGTCTTTTGCCAGAAATTTCTCTCAGTGTATGGCTTCTCATTTTGTGCTCTTGATGACCGACTTGTTTGTTTTTTTCCTTAATATTTGATTTGAAACATGAGAGTTCAAAACTTAATGCGGATTGACAAATAAAACACTTGTCTATGGCCATGCCACCCTGAACAAGCCCGATCCCATCTCATCTCGGAAGCTAAACAGGGTCGGGCCTGGTTAGTACTTGGATAGGAGACTACCTAGGAAGACCAGGTGCTGTAGGCGTAAAAAATAAATAAATAAATAAATAAAATAAGGGGTTGTATGCTGACAAGGTCCAATCTGTGAAGTCAACCAAGGGTTGCCTTGCCTAAAAAAAAAGAAAGAAAAAGAAAAAAAGGGACAACATAGTGATTCTTCATTTATAAATCTTATGACGTAATCACAACTCTAAGACTAGTAACTATCTGTCACCTTACAAAGGTAGTACAATGTCATTGACTATATTTCCTATGTTGTACGTTACATTTCCATGCCTTACTCATTTTATAACTAGACCTTTATACCGCTCTACCATCCATGTTGTTGCCACTGGCATATTTTTCTTCTTGCTCTTGGCTTAATAATATTCCATTGTATATGTTTATCACATAATTTTTAAGCCATTGGTCTTTCAAAGGATGTTTAGGTTACTTCTGTATCTTATCTATTGTAAAAAACTGTTGCAGTGGATTTAGGGGTGCATATATATCCTTTGAATTAGTGTTTTCATATTCTTTGGACAAATGCCCAGAAGTGGAATTTCTCGGTTGTATGGTGTTCTGCTTGTAATTTTTTGAGGACACCCCATACTCTTTTCGGCTCTTACCAATTTTTACATGTTCGTAATATATTCGTTATTCGTTATAGCTTTCTGTTTAATTCACTCTTTTATCATTTTATAATGTCCTTCATTGTTTTGTGACACTTTTTTACACCATGCATTTGTCTGATATTAGTTTGGCCATCGGTGGCCTTTATTGGTTATTGCATGGAATACTTTTCCCCACCATAATAGTTAAATGTGTGTGTCCTCACATCCAAAGTCTGTTGTAGGCAGAAGGTAGTTGGATTTTATGTTTTAATCCATTCGGCCAGCTTATGTTTTTTGATTGGGGGAGATTCATCTGCTTTAAAGTGATTACTGACAGGGATGAACTAGTATAACCATTTTAAAGTTGTTTTTTGCGCATTTTTGTAGCTCTTTTTCCCACTTTTCCTCTCAAGTGTGTTCCATTGTATTTCTTTGATTCTGTTTGGTAGTGGCATGCTTTGATTTCTTAGTTTGTTTTTATGTCTATGGTGTAGGTATTTTTTTGTGGTTACATTTGGGATAATGTAAAACATTATAAAATCATAAAATATATTTTGAGTTCTGGGTCGGGTAATGAATAGGTCTCCATTGATTTAAGGCCTATTTCTGGAGATTTAGTCCTCTGATTAGACCATGTTTTGGTTTTCTTGTATGCCCTGTCATCTTTTCTTGAGATTTGAGAGAAGAAACAGCCACCGTCCCAGGCTTTATGGACTTGCCTTATACAGGAGAACACAGGATAACAGGCAGCTGTGTGAGAAATTTTAAGGCCCGTCAGACCGGTTCTGGATTGTGTATACTCTGTATTTTTTGTGTGTGATTTTCCAGTTGAAAATATTTTCCGTTTCTTCTGGAGAGCTCATGGTATCTTCCTGTCCTCGATGTCTGTCTTTAGTACTGCATTTTCTGGTGTTGAACACTTAGTCATTCTTCTTAGCAGCCACCGCCATGCATGCATACTGTACTGCCATTCCCTTAGCACTCAGTGTCATACAGAAGGTAAATGAATCCCTCAGGCAACTTGGGAAAAGCTAGACTATTGAACATACAATGCATTTATCTGTTTGTCTCCTGAGAAGAAACTGGGAACCGGGGTCTCCTCACAGTATTGCAATGGCGCGCCAGGTAGGGTGAGCAGCTTTGATGTGACTCGTCCTCATAGTTTGTTATCCTGGGCATGCTGGGAACGCCCAACTGGTTTCTGGAGTCCTCGAAAAGGCCATCGGGTCAGTAATTGTTGCTAAGTTCACATCTTCATGGAGGAGCGAGGTTCTAGTGTTTACTCTTATGCCATCTTGCTCAGTCTTGTCATCAGTGTTTTATTTGTGCATTAGAATTTAAAGTGCAGTAAGAATGATAATTTATTTGGTATCTTTTTGTTCTGTTTTCTGATGATACCCAAGGCTTGTTGCCAAAGCCAAGCATAGAAGATCCAGTCCACAAAATGCTACTGGTAAGATATGGAAGGTGGAGCCTTGAGAATTTACACCGAATGGAGACTGGGAATGGGAGAGGGAGTGTGAAGGGCAATGCATCTTGGGAAAACCATCCCTTTAAGGCAGTTACGTTTGCAGAACAATGTGTTTCTGAATGTGAAGACGGTAAACAGTTTTCTAAAGATATATAGATAGATAGATAGATATCTTTATATATATATAATATCTATCTATCTATCTATCTATCTATCTATCTATATATATATCTTTAGAAAAGATATATTCTCCTTTCAGAGAATATAGATAGATAGATAGATAGATATCATATATATATATAAAGATATCTATCTATCTATCTATCTATCTATCTATCTATCTATATTCTCTGAAAGGAGAATATATCTTTTCTAAAGATATATATAGATAGATAGATAGATAGATCTATCTATATCATATCATATATATATATAAAGATATCTATCTATCTATCTATCTATATTCTCTGAAAGGAAATGTGGACTATTTGGGAGGTTACCTTATATGTGGTGTGGATAATTTTTTTGTGTCATTTCAAATGTAGGATTGGATTAAACATTTAGTCCCACTTTTCTCAATATCAGATTTCATAATAAAGATAGAAATTCTAAATGTGATGAATTCGACAAGTCGTTAACCAGGGATTCATTATTCTCCCATGGAGAAATCATCCCTCGTTCCAAAGTTATAGTTTTTGTGAATGTGTGTGGCGGGGGGTGTTCATACAACCGTCATGGTTCAGTAGGTGTCATGGGGTAATTGGAAACAGCTTTACATGTTTAATGACATTTGAGCCCTCACTAAAGGCCTTTTTGTCTTCAATGATGACCAGAGTACGTGTAACAGACAGAGAAGTTATCAATTCAGTGAATCTTGGGAAAACTTGAACCAAAGGTCAGATCCTAAGAAAAGTCAGAGAACTCAGTTTTTAGAGAATCATTATACATGTGGAAAAGTCTTTGATCAAAGTTCAAATCTCATTATACATCAGAATAGTCATATTGTAGAGAAGATAAACACATGTAGTGAATGTGTCGAGTCTTTGAACCAATCTCATGAGGACATTCGTACCGAAGAGGAACCTTACAAATGTAATCGGTGTGGAAGAGTCTTCAGTCAATTATCGAGTCTAAATAGACATGAGAAAGTCCATACTGGAGAGAGGCCTTACACATGTACAGTATGTGGTAAGGCCTTTCCTCAACGTTCATATCTTAGTAAGCATGAGAGAATTCATAGTGGATGGAAGCCTTACAGATGTAAAGAATGTGGTAAAGCCTTTATTCAGCGTGCATATCTTAGTAGACACGAGGTAATTCATACTGGAGAGAAACCTTACAAATGTGAAGAATGTGGCAGAGCTTTTAATCAGCGATCGGTTCTTGCCAAACATCGGCTAATTCATACTGGAGAGAAATCTTATAAATGTAGACAATGCGGTAAAGCCTTTTTTTGGCGTGCATGTTTTACTCAACATCAGAGAGTTCATAGTGGCAAGAAGCCTTACAAATGTGAAAAATGTGGCAAAGCCTTTAGTCGGCATCCACGTCTTACTGCACGCGAGAAGATTCATAGTACAGAGAAGACTTATAAATGCGAAAAATGTGGCAAAGCCTTTAATCAGCATTCAGATCTTACTGAACACGAGATGATTCATACTGTAGAGAAGCTTTACAAATGTAAAGAATGTGGCCAGGCCTTTACTCAGCGTTCATATCTTACTGAACATGAGATAATTCACACTAGAGAGAGTTACACATGTAGAGAATGTGGCAGAGCCTTTAAGCAGTCCTCAATGCTGACTCAACACCAGATGATTCATACCAGGGACAAACCTTACAGATGTGACTCATGTGGCAAAGCCTTTCATCGGCGTTCGTATCTTACTGAACATGAGGTAATTCATACTGGAGAGAGGCCCTACAAATGTAAAGAATGTGGCCAAGCCTTTAACCGGCCCTCAAAACTTTCTCAACATGAGAGAATTCATACTGGAGTGAAGCCTTACAAATGTGAAATTTGTGGCAAAGCCTTTACTCAGCGTTCACATCTTATTCAACATGAGAGAATTCATACTGGAGAGAAGCCTTACAAATGCGAAATTTGTGGCAAAGCCTTTACTCAGCATTCACATCTTACTCAACATGAGAGAATTCATACTGGAGAGATTTACAAGTGTAAAGAATGTGGCAAAGCCTTTAACCAGCGATCAAAACTTACTGAACATCAGAGAATTCATAATGGAGAGAAGCCTTACAAATGTGAAAAATGTGGTAAAGACTTTAATCGGCGTTCACACCTTACGCAGCATGACAGAATTCATACGGGAGAGAAGCCTTACAAATGTAGAGACTGACAATGCCTTCATTCACTGTTCACAGCTTACTTGACACATGAGAATTCATAATGGAGAGAAAGCATTTAAAAACTGGAAAAAATGTAAGAAACCCTGTAGCTGAACCTACAGTCTCACTGCATATCGGAAAATGCTTACTGGGGAGAAATTCTACATTCCTAATGTGCGATGAAAGGCCTTTGTCCACAGTATACACTTCAGTACACCACAGAATTCATGCTGCAAAGTGGTTCGAAGATGTAAAAAAAGTGGGGAAGTATTGAATTGAAAATCAAATCCTAAATATCAGAGGATTCACAGTCGAAAGTAGTAAGTCAAGAACACTTTTAAATATAGGCAGTAAACTCTGATCTTACTGACAGGAACTTCTTTTCAGATATATCTCGTCGGGCAAGGGAAACGAAAAAATAAATGGGACTACCTCACACTAAAAAGTTTTGGTACAGCGAAGGAAACCATCAACGAAACAAAAAGACAACTGACTAGGAGAAGATATTCACTATGACATATCTGATAAGGGGTTAATATCCCAAATATATAAAGAACTTACACAACTCAACAACAAAAAAGCAAACAATGCAATTAAACAATGGGCAGAAGACCAGAACAGATACTTCTCCAAAGAAATACAGATGGCTAATAGACGTATGAAAAGATGTTCAAGGTCGCTAACCTTCGGAGAAATGTAATTTAAGACCAAAATGAGATATCACCTCACACCTGTCAGAATGGCTCTCATCAATAAAACAAAAAACAACTGTTTGGCGAGGATGTGGAGAAAAGGGAACTCTTGTTCACTGTTGGTAGGACTACAAATTGGTGCAGCCGCTATGGAAAACAGTATGGAGGTTTCTCAAAAAATTAAAAATGGATCTACGTTTTGACCCAGCAATTGTACCTCTGGGTATTTATCCAAACAAATCCAAAACAATATTTCCTAAAGATCTATGCACCCCAATATTCGTGGCAGCAAAATTTACAATAGCCAAGATATGGAAGCAACCTAAATGCCCATCAACAGACTGGATAAAGAAATTATGGTTCATATATACAATGGAATATTGCTCAGCCATTTAAAAAATGGAAATCCTACCATTTGCAACGACATGGATGGACCTAGAGGTTGTTATGCTCAGTGAAATAAGTCAGAGAAAGATAAATACCATATGATTTCACGTATATGTGGAATCTAAGGAACAAAAAGAACAAACTAATCAAAAACAGACTCACACATATAGTGGACATTGGGTGACAGACAGAGGGGAGGGGGTTCGGGGCTGGGAGAACGGGGTGAAGGGTAAAGTAGTACAAATTAGTAGTTTATAGTTGGTCACAGGGATGGAGAGCACGGCAGAGGGCCAGGGGAGGGAGAGAGCAATTGGGGAGATTGTTTTATGAACGTATAGATGTCTAATGAATGAATGTATACTTAAACTAATTTAAATAAGTAAATTAAAAAAAAATAAAACACTTTTTTTCTATCACTCTAAATTAGAATACTTTTAGAGAATTAATCCAAAGATAAAAACCTTAGAAAATTTGGTAATCAAGGGGATGGATATTTGGACAGGTATAATTACTTACAATGTGTCTTTATACATTGACAGTTCTTGAGGTTTTCAAACAGGAAATATTAATGTGATTACACTAGCAAATCACTCGATGCTCTGTTTTTACTCTGGTGTATATACGATCAGAGGGTCAATGGTTGCTGTCTTTGCTGTCTCAAAGGTCTGAGAGCCCTTGTATATTAACTCTGACCTAATTTTCCCTTGAAGATCGAGGGCACTGTGATGTCATTGTATGGAGAAAATCGAAATGGAGAAACTATTTGTGGTTGACTTAGGACTTTGATATGTCACCATGAAGTAGGTGTTTAGAGCATCGTCCTTTGTGTTAATTTAAGACAGAAATATTCTGAATTTTAACTAGTTTTGCAAATTGCTCTCTAAGGAAACTAGGTGGCAGTTCATTAAACACTTGGTGTGTTGTCGTAGTAGCCATAGTTGGAGTCGCGAGTATTATATGATGTGGTTGGAATACAGAAATCTTCAGAGGTATCTGGGAAAGTATAGACAAGTCAACCCTAAGTACGTAGAGTTAGTGTGCATCCACGTCTATGAAACAGTGAGCCTGTCTTGAAAACCATACAAATCACCGCTCTCAGATCATTGCTTTAGAAGAACCTGAATTCTTATTGGCTGCTTGAAATTTGTATTTTGCAAATGCTCATACATTGGCTTTGTCCTGCTTTACTTAGACTGTGAACCTAATACGTTTTCATTAATAAAGCGGAATAAATTTGAGTATGTTTACACTGATGTGTAATGAGTGAAGTGTTATTCCGTTAACTTATTCCACTTTATTCAGGGTCGTAGGTAACAATATTCTATGTGCCAATGCACTGGGATCAGTTTTGCGTGATTCAAAACATAGAAGTTCGTTCGTTGAAACAAACAAATATCGTGCCCTGGTAGTGTGTAAGGTCACCCTCCCTTTTGGTGGGCTCTGATCCCTCCCTCTGCCTATACACCGACTTCAGCAGCATTAAGCAAAAATCCAAGTCATTTCTGGCAGTCGCGGGGCAGGGGGGAAGTAAAACGCCCATCCCTTATCATTACAGGCAGATGCGTCACCATCCGGTTCTTCGTGGTGCTGAGGGAACAGTAGGTACAGAGAAGAGTGGGAGAATCTAGAACTGTGGGGCTGAGCATAGTGTGTCCTTGGGCAGAAGGAGAGAAGCCCCTGCTCCTAGTCAGTCTCTAGATGCTGGTAGCTACGACAGGAAGAGTTCAGCAGAGGTCTTGGGGCGAAGATCCAAAAGAGGCTAAAGTCTTCCTGTTCCCCATGGCAGACTCCAGCATAGACTCCTGTAGTCACGTGACTTCCCTTCATCCTTGCCCAGGAGATAGTGTCATGTTGCTGCAGCACCTGACCTTCTCAGCTGTCAAAATCCTTGGGGTTCACTAAGAAAAGGGAACCCATTTTCGAGGGATGGGTTTGGAAAGGGATCACACTGTGGAAGGAAGCTATCATAACAATGAAGATAGCACCCTTTGGATAAATTCAACATCCCGTTATTTTTGCTGCTTCAGAATCAATAGTAGGAACGGATGTGTTACATGACGTACTTCGCTGTCTAACGTGTTTGAGAGGGGTTGTCTTTCCGAGGGACAAGTACAGGTAGAAAGTGTCGGGGAGACAACTCCCTTGCCATCTGCCAGCAGTGGGTTCGACAGGGTTTAGCCTGAGTGTCTCCATCCTTCCTGTTCAGAGCCTTTACAGGTGAAGTTCTGTCTCTCGGTGTCGTGTTTTGGTTTGGGGAGGAGGCAAAGTTATACTCGGAAGGCTTGTGCCTTCACCAGCAATTTATTTAGCACATGTTTGCTGTGGGAATTACAATAATTTCTCAAGCCAGTAGCGTACGGGATAATATCTCTCAAGTTAAACAACACACTCCAAACGAATGACAGATTCATCACATTATTGTTCTGGGTGGTAAAGGCAAGCTGGAACCTCAAGCAAACACCCCGGAGGGTCTTTGGGAGGAGCTGGGGCTTCTGGATGTTTTCACACGGATGACTTAACCGGGATGCCCAAGAGCAAGAGCCCTGGAAGGAAGTTCTAGGGTTCTAACTTCCCTTTCCCTTCACTTCCTCATCCCTTCTGTCCATACCTCCGCCTTGGCCTGAAAGCCGCATGCGCATGGGCTTGCCATGTCTGCATGCACTTGCTTGCAACCTTTCCTTTTTCCTGAATAAATCCTTTCTGGTGACTAAACACCGAGTCGATATCATTTTTCAGTTGACAGATCTGAACAATTCCTAAGTCAAAGTCGGTCAGGGCTGGTCCTTAAGTCCTGGGCCTCTCGCTTCCTTGACAAAGGGCACTTTTTCCCTTAAGGGAGCCTGTCTTCTTTTGGCATCTAAGGTAGCATACGTTTGAAATGTCGGCAGACTCCCAAGGGCACACCTGCCTGCACGGGAGCAGAGACCACAGAAGCTTCATTGTCGCCTTTGTCCCCGCAGACCATCTCTGTCTGCTGTGTTATCTATCCTGCGCCCACCCATGGGAAAGTGTACTTGTCTCTCCGTTTTACCTTTTATCCAATCCCAGGTGAGTTCAGCACCATCCGCGTTCTCTCGCTCCCCTTAATCGACCCAGCAGTGGATCTCATGTAACTCCCGTCTCCTGCTTTGATTCTGATGGATAACAAAGCTGCAAAACTGCCATTCTCTGGAGCCTTTTTCTGTCATGTTGGGATTTTGAGGTCGGACCATGAGCGGCTGCACCTCCAGTCTCAAGGCTGCTGCTCACAGTTCTTGAACCAAGAGCGGAAAATGGGAGCAAAGGACTGTATATTTTGGTGCCTTAAGATCTTTGTCATTAAATCCTGTGACTCAAGAGCCTTCACCCAGCATCCTGCTGTGCATTTCTGCACATCCAGCGGTAGCTCAAGTCACAAAAAAAGGAAATGTGTACACATGATGAACCGATTTGAACAGCCCAGCGAATTAACATACCATTAACTCGTGTAGTTACCATTTGTGTGTGGTGAGAGCATCTAAGAAACGCGCTCTCAGCGAGTGTGAAGTATAATATCCACTATAATGAAGCAGAGTCGCCATGCTGTGCTTTAGAGCTCCAGAATTTATTCATCTCGTATTAACGGAATCTCGTATGCTTTGACCCGAATTCCCCATTCCCCCATGGCCAGCTGCTTGGAATCGATTCTACGCAGCTCAAAAAATATAGCCAATAATATTGTAATAACTATATGGTGTCAGGTGATTGCAAGATTTATTGAGGGAACCGCTTTGTAAGTTATATAAAAGTCGACCATTATTCTGTACATCTGAAATTACTATAAAATTGACTATCGACTGGAATTGAAACTTAAAAAAAAAATCAGTAATAGATGTAAAGAACCCAAATATTCAAGATTGATGAATACTGAAAATGTAGCATATATATACATTGAAATATTATTCGGCCTTGAAATGGAAACAGTTTGTCACGTGATACAACACAGGAAAAATGTGAAAACTTTTTAAGTGGAGCAACCAAGTCACACAGATACTTCATGATTCCATTTAGGTGAGTCACCTAATGCAGTCCATGTCAATGGCAGCAGCCAGGGGCTGGGAGTAAAGAAGGGAACAGGTTGTTTATGGGTACTGGGACAATTTTGTAAGATGGAAGTTTCCAGAGATCAGTTGCACAACAGTGTACATATACTTAACAGGACTGGGCGGTACACGCACAGTTGGCTGAGATGGTAGATTTTAGTCATGAGATTTCTGAAAATAAAAAATAGAAAATGTACTAAAAGAGATAGATTTAAAACTTTTCAAAAATTACCTTCAAGTCAAAAAAGTGTTTCTCACGAAGAAAATATAATTTCATCAATAAACAGATAAGAAATTAAGACTATTTCCATAAATACATAACTACACAGTATAAAACCATTAATCGTTAACAAAGAAAAGAGGCCAAGCATATCAATCATGAACAAGGTCGCTTCCCTACTGACTGTCGAGGACAAGTCCCTCCCATGGCCTGTCGTCTATTTGAGGGCCCTGCCCTGACCACCACGCCCCCAGCGTGTCCAATCCTCTCAGCCAGTGTCCCGTGATCCCTTCACCCCTCTTGCCACTGTCCTGGCCTCGCCGTTGCCACCCCACTTCCACGAGGCCCATCCCCGCGCACGCGCCAACAGGGCACATCCAGTGACATGATAGTAACATCTTTGTCTTGACCTAAGTCCCACAAATCTTGCCACATGGCTCGTCCCCACAGGAGTCGGTGTCCTACCGTCCACTGTTGCCACTTCCAAGTGGAAAGCCACAGGGTTAGATCCTTAAAGACAGCCCAGCTGTCTCTACAGATTGTCAGCGGGCCATCTTCATGTGTTATCACAAACTATATGGCCCTAAGTTCTGCCCATTGGCTGCTTTGCCCTGTGTCAAACCATATGCTGTCAGCGGCCAGCTGAACTCCTACGGCCACCCATCTCTGTACCAGTCATGAATTCTTTGGGTCTTAAGACCTGCTGCAGTTCAGATGTTGGTGGGCTGGTTGCCAGCACACTTCTCTGCTCTAAGTCTGCACCCCATTTGGTTAGGGTTGGCGTCTGTGCTACCCCAGTCTTGGGGGAACTGATCCACGTATGGACCCACCCTTGTATGGGGTACGTGGTATTTACTACCACCTTGGCAGTCTCAGGGGTGGCTTCTGTCGCCTTTAGGGCCATATAGGTGGCGGCTAATTCTTTATCAGTGAGTATCTGCTCTCTGCTCCCTTCCAGAGCTGAGACCAAAACCCAATAGGCACTCGGCTCCACTCAGAGCACTGCCAGAACCCCCAACCTTGGCCTTCCTGGGTCAATTCAAATGGCCATTCACGGTCAGTGACTCTCAGAGCCTACCCTGCTGGACAGCTCCTTTGGTTCCCGAAAAGGCCTTTTCTATCTGTTCGGTCCAATCCCATGTGGCTCCCTTTTTTACTAAGGGGTAAAGGGGGCAGGCCATTTGCACCGAATGAGGTATGAAGACCCTCCAATACCCCAGCAGGCCCACATAACTCTGTAGTTCTTTTACTGTTGTCAGGCATGGAAAGGCCTGGATTTTATCAATCACTGCTTCAGGAATAACTTCCATCTTACCTGACCAGATAACTCCCAAGAATTTGACAGATAGGCCAGGGCGCTGTATCTTGGCATCGTTCACGGCCCAGCCATGTTTTCAAGTGTAGTAACGCTGGGGCAGCTTGCTCTAAATCTGAAAGGGAAGCAGAGGTTAACATGATATCATCAGTGTAATAGAACAACACAATGGTCGGCAGACAGTGCCATACAGCCAAATCCACTGCTACCAAACCATGATGGTTGGGCTATGCGGGTATCCCTGGGGAATTGAAGGACAGATAAAGAGCTTCCCAGATAAGGAAAAGCTAAAGGAGTTCATTACCACCAAACCAATATTACAAGAAACATTAGACAGACTTCTTTAAGAAGAAAAGATAAAAAGCATGAATAATAAAATGACAATAACTACATATTAATAATTATTTTAAATATAAATGGATTAAATGCTCCAATCTAATAAAATAGGGTGGCTAATGGATAAGGAAACAGGACCCTTACATATGCTGCCTGTAAGAGATTCATTTCAGATTAAAAGGCACAAGGAATGTCCATTGTTGTCCTTCCCACGTGAAGGCAAATTGCTCTTGACTGGTAGGAGCCAAGTCCACTATGTAGAGGTATGTTCCCAGTTGTACTGTTAGTCTGTCCGTGAGTTCATGGGTGAGGGCCCTGCAGCACGCGGTGGTGGCGTTACTTTATTCAGCTCACAATAGTCAACGGTCATTCTCCAAGTGCCATCAGGCTTCCGGACAGGCCACACGGGGGCATTGAAAGGGCTGTGTGTAGGGCATACTATCTGTGCCTTTTCTAATTCCTGAATAGTAGCCTCAATCTCTGCATGGCCTCCAGTGGGTGATACTGCTTGACATTCACCACCGTCAGTGGGGGTGGCACTTCTTGAGGGGGGTGTCAAGTGTGTCCACTCACTACGGCTTGTATCACTTAGGTGAAACTCCCTCGCTGATGTCTGCAAGCACAGGCCTTGCAAAACGTCCACGCCTAGGATGTATTCTGGGACCGGAGACACATATACCTTGTAGGGGTGCAGAGGCAACCGCCCAATCCCCAGGGGTACAGTCACAGCTTTTGTCTTTATGGTCTTGCCTCCGTAGCCATCAGTGTACGCTGCTGGCCTGGGAATCTCTCTGGGTGGCTGTGTATCGGGCTGCAGTCGGCCCCAGTGTCTCCCAACGCTAGCACGGGTTGGACATTTTGGGGGGACCAGTGGATTGCAAGTACCACATGTAGCCTCCCGTCCCCGCCCCTCCCTTCCAGACGGGCACCTCGGCCTTCTCCCTGGTCATGCGGAAAGAGTGCGTCTGGGACTGTCAGGAAGTCTTTCAGAGCCACCGGCCAAGCTCTATCACATATCAGTTTTGCGCTTTTCTGGAACTGCTGTGTCAGTTTCAACTGCCGCCGTAATTCTGACAGCACAGCATTGGGCCGTCTGTCAATTTTCTCTGGGTCTACACCCGCCATCAGCAAATCTGCCCGCATTTGCGTTCGGGTCACCCATACGGGTCCAGCAGTAGCGGGTGGCTTCTTCCCTGTCTTCCTTGCCTTTCTTGCTGGGGAAGACTGAGACTTAACTGCGTGGACACCTCGGTTGCCACGGTCCTGCCGTCACCCTTCCACGTCTCCCACGGTGGCCACTTCGTGGATACGCCACCCAACATCGGGAGCCAAGATGGCTAGCAAGGACCCAAAGGAAGAAGACATTGTAGTCCCCAGGGCTCAGTCCCTCATTCCTGAGGTGAACCGTTCATCATCTGGTCCACGCGTGTTCAAACTGAACATAGTCTGTCGCATTCTCAGCTCGCGGATGATTTGCACCAACTCCGCATATGGTTGCCATTTACTCACTGCGTCTGGTAGCTCTCTTGAGTCATCCCGGACAGGTCGCACAGCAGCGGTCATCCCCTCCATGAGGGCGTGATCACCTTGCCCTGGGGCCAGCCTGCGACATTTCTGTAGGCGTTGCCGCAGGGAGGCGTGTACCAGAAAGGAGGCCAGCCTCTCCATTTCATCCGGGGAGCAAACTATGCTGTCTGCCCCTTCATCCCACGAACGCGACAGCCACGCTGGCAGGGGCTCCCCTGATCTCTGCCGGCATTGCTCTCCCAACTCCCTTAACTCAGTAGGGGTGTACGGGGTGTAGGTGGTATATTCTGTCACGGTGGGGTCCCTAGCCTGTACTCCCCCCCCATCCCAGGGGCTGTTCATGTTTTACCTTCCGGTGTATGATAGGCTGGGCTTGCACTCATCTGGCGTCTTCTCTAGGCTCTTCCACCTCCAGGGTGTCCTGTGCTGTGTCACAGGACAGCTCGTCCTCTAACTGTTGCAAACACACCTCCAGAGCCTCCTCTTTTGTATGCAATTAATGGACCTGTGCAGCTTCTTGCAAAGTTTTGTCCACATCGTTTCAGGGGGGGTTAGCAACAGCCAACCTATGCGGCCAGCGGCAACTCTGGCCTTTTCTGGCAGCTGTCCATCCAGGGAGCCGAGTGCCTTCTCTGTACTGGCGAGGGGAGCTGTCTACCCCTTCCCACCCCTCCGGGTAAGTCCGAGTCACAAGAACCGAGACAACGGGATACCACATACTGTGTGGGGGCCACATGCCTTCCTCTTCCTCCTACTCCTCTTCTGGGGTGGAGGGTCCCTTTACCTGGCATCCTGCCAGCTACGCCAATTTTTCTACAGGTTCGGGGTACCGAAGCTTGGGGTGCACGGTTCTGGCAGCTGAAAGAATATGCGAGGAGCTGTGGGCAGATGTGACATCGCTTTATTCAGGCACAGCAGGACACAGCAAGGCACAGGCACAGCTCCATCTGCCCCCAGCCTGCACAGGCGGGGCTGTTCTTATAACAAAGTGCATAATAGTGGCTTAAGGCCAGGTACTATAACCAATCACAACCTATAGATTGTATAGGACGCTGTATCTAATTAGGTCACCTGGGACGCTGTAGATAGGGCTACCCGGGAACCGCATGGCTTGCTGGGAGGGAGCCTGACTGCATCCATTTTGTTTGTCAGTTTCCTCACTCAACAT
>NW_024350326.1:96125-98501 GCF_902729225.1 Pteropus medius | reverse complement strand
AAAAGAGAGAGAGAGATAATTAGCTTTTAAAGCGGAGGATTCGATCGATGAGCCCTTGTTCCTGTAAACTTTTATTATATGCCACACTCATGTCACAGACGTATCCTACTTTGTCGGGTTTTGTATTTTCAAGGAAGTTTACAAGTATCATATTATTAATGTATGTTCACATGTGTTAAATTTCTAGTGGCTATCTTAGCACAAGTGATATGCAAAGTGTACTAAAGAAATGAAAGACTAAGAAACAATAGCTCTGATTTATCTTATATTATTATGTGTGCTCCTCTACTTATTGTGTTTATAAAATACAAAGCGTATCAGCCACAGATAGATTCATGAGGATGCAGGACAGGGCAAATCCCGCACCCAGAGAAGAAGAGGGTCCTATGGCGGAGAGTGAAGAAAGAATTCAACACACATGCCAAAGTTAGGGTCAAAAGGAAAGTTTATTAGAAAAAGGGTCACACTCCACAGACAGATGTGGTCTCTGAGGCAGAGAGTGAGCGGGACAGTGCAAGAGACAGAGTAAAGGCACTGAGAGGGACCCTGAGTGTTCAGGGAATTTAGTTTATGTCATTCCTTAGTTCCCATTTCCTTTGATATTGAGATTTAGTGAGGAAGGGGAAAGGAAAGGGTATGTAGTGCTAAAAGCCAGCTGGCTGGCACTTCCTAGCCTTTAATCCTTAGGTTCCCCATGGTCTAGCCATAGGGAATTGGCTAGAAATTCCTGTTTCTCCTTCACAGGAGTGGGAAATGGGCTGTTAGCGATTCTAGCAGAAATCTTCCATTGTTCTGAAGGCGTTCTCCTGACCTGGCCACAGGGCTGATCTGCACATTGCAGCCTCTGATAGTGGCTTGATTAACATTTTAATTATCTTGCCTCCTCTCTTCCTTAATGAGATTCACAAAGTTGCACAATAATCTTGATTTCATAGACGTGAACATTTTATTCTCAATCACTTTCAATGTGTGTAGTTTCCATGTCTGCCTGTGTACACAAAATATTAACATTGTTGGAGCTATTATTTCTTCTTGCTCAAGTTGCTTCTATTTTTCTGAGTTACAGAAATTGCTGTGAACGTTTATGAGGGCTGTCTACTTTTTTGCTTGTTCCCAATTCTTCCATGTTAGAATAGGTCGATGTATTTTTATCCCTCAAAGAATTCATCAATAAATTGATTACAGGGGGGAGCTTAAAACATTGCCCACCAAATATGAAAGTCTCAATTGCAATCTGATTTCTTGATAACTATCATTTTATTATTTTATCTTGTTTAGTTCTAAACTGCCCTGGGCACATGAGGAAATCTTTGCTCCTGAATCACAATAGCTTCCATCTTCTGTCTAGAACAGGGACCAGAGAGTGATTGTTAGGGGCTCCTAAGAGATTCACAAGGGAAAATGTAGAGATACACAAATTTAGTTAGCAATTTTAGAAAGAAGTAAGTTCCTGTAGTTCTCCAACATGACGTCCTTTTATAAGGCCCTCTGACTTGGATCCAGACATTCCACTCCTCATGAAAAAATTTATTGGCCACAACCTGGGATGTCCATCGTCTTTGAAAAAAACACACTATTCAATCAGTGGACCAAGAGGAAGTTCTTATTTTGACACAAAGTAAGAGAACAGAGACAGGCAAAAATTAACTTGGCCAGTGAGTGTTCTGCCTGAGCATGTCAGATACCTTGGAGGAACTATATCTATTTGATTTTAATTGAATTTCAAATAATATAAGGTCAGTCATGTTAAAGTTCAATTCGGTGTCATTTAGTACATTCCGAATGCTCTACAAATACACATTCGGTTCTAACGTATTTTCATGAGCCTCAAAGGAAACCCTTGAGCCATGAATTGGTTCCTTCCATTCCCTTTCCCCTACTCGGTGGACACCACTAATATGCCGTCTCTGTGGATTTACCTATTCTTGACATTGCAGGCCCGTGGAATCCTGTGGAATGTTGAGTGTTGGCCTCCGTGGTGGACGGGGACCAGGAAAGGAAATGCTGTTCCTTGGGTGTCAAAATACCCAAGGAGAGTTTTGTATTTCGCATTCCAGTCTGTAATCCCTACACAGTTCGTCTGAACTGCTTACATAGTTCTAGTTGCAGAAATGATCCCAAGTCCCACCCGTCCCCACATCCACCCTGTCACCAAGATCCTAATTCCCCCGGGTGTTTTAGACTCCCTACCAGGACCTACGTGCAAAAATAGCTCATGACTTAAACCGGTTTCAAATTATTAAGCCGAAAACATCTTCGTTTCCAATACAAGCGGCTCACATAATTTAATATTTTGCCCTAAAACTGTAAGACATAGTAATTTAAAACGGAAAGGCACTCCGCCATGCGCTAAAGACACCCGAAAAAAAAAAAAAA